>NC_091789.1:40254393-40401409 GCF_029378745.1 Bos indicus | reverse complement strand
GAGAGTCACACACACTGAGAAACTCACACAGACACTAAAAAGAGACACACAACACTGAGGCAGACACACAGTGAGACAGACACACACATAGAGGGAGAGACACAATGGGAGACACACGAACAGAGACACTGTGTAGACACACAGGGACACACACACACAGATACACACACACTGAAAGATACACACACACTGATAGAGACAGACACACAATGATAGCCACACACACTGAGAGATAGAGACAAACACACACACTCACTGAGAGAGACACACACACGAGAGAGACACACTGTGAAAGAGTGAACACACAACAAACAGAGAGACAAAAACACTGAGAGAGACACATACACTGAGACAGACACCCACACAGAGAAGGAGAAATGCACACTGAAATAAAAACACACTGAGAGAGACACAAACACAATGAGAGTCCCACACCCTGAGACAGAGAAACAAACACATTGATATACACACACTGAGAGAGAGACACCAACAGACTGAGAGTCACACACATTGAGAGAGACACACAAACCTACTGAGGGGCACACACACTGAGAGACTACTAGAGACTACTACTAAAAACTGACACACAACACTGAGGAAGACACATGATGAGACAGACACACACACATCGAGAGAGAGACACAATGTGAGACACAGAACAGAGACATTATGGAGTCACAGTGACACACACACACAGAGACACAAACACACTGAGATAGAAACACACATGAGAGAGACAAACACTGTGAAAGAGTGGACAAACATCATACAGAGACACACACACACTGAGAGAGACATACACACTGAGAAAGACACACAAACATTGTAAGACACACACACTGAGACACACACACTTAGAGACATACACATACAGAGAGAGACACACACACACACTGAGAGAGAGAGACATACACACTGAGAGAGAGAAACACACACAGAGACATGCAAAAAGAGACTTAAACACTGAAAGAGAGAGACAAACACATAGAGGCAACACAGAGACACATAGAGACATCCACATTGAGAAGGAGAAACGCACACTGAGACATACACACTGATAGTGAGACACAAACAGAGAGACACAGAGAGAGAGAGACATAAACACTGACAGAGAGACACAAATACCGAGAGACAACACAGAGACAAATAGAGACATTCACACTGAAAGCCACACACTGAGACACATACAGAGAGTGAGACACACACACACAGACACAGACACACACAGAGAAACAGACACACACACAATGAGAGAGCCACACACACAGAGATGCACAGAGAAACACACACTCAGAGAGAGAGACACACACACTGAGAGAGTCACACATGCTGAGAGAGAGATAAAAACACACTGAGAGACACACATACTGAGAGACACACAATTTGAGAGTGACACACATGCTAAGAGAGACACCCACTTCCAGGAAGAGAAACACACTCCTGAGAGTGAGACACACACTCCCACACTGAGAGAGACACACAAACACTGAGAGAGAAACACACACACACACAACTGGGAGGGAGAGACACATATGGAGAGACACACAAAAATAGAGAGACACTAAAAAGACACACAACACTGAGGCAAACAAAATGAGTCAAACACACACGCATTGAGAGAGAGACATAACGGGGACTCATGAACAGAGACACTGTGAGAGTCAGACAGAGACACACACAGAGAGACACACACACACTGAGAGAGACATACACACACTGAGAAAGACAGACATTCACACTGAGGAGAAACACACACTGAGAGAGACATACACACACTGAGAAAGACAGACATTCACACTGAGGAGAAACACACACTGAGAGACACACACTGAGAGAGACATACACACTGAGAGAGACAGACATTCACACTGAGGAGAAACACACACTGAGAGACACACACACACTGAGAGAGACACACACACACTGAGAGAGACATACACACACTGAGAAAGACAGACATTCACACTGAGGAGAAACCCACACTGAGAGACACACACTGAGAGAGACATACACACTGAGAGAGACACATAAACATTGTGAGACACACACAATGAGACACACACATACTTAGAGATATACACATACAGAGAAACACCACACACTGAGAGAGAGAGAGACCCAAAGAGACCCACAGAGACACACACAGTCAGAGAGCAACACACACATACTGAGAGAGTCACACACAGAGAGAGACACAAACACACTGAGAGTCACACGCACTGAGACAGGAAAACAAACACACGGAGATACACACACACTGAGAAAAAGACACACTGGGAGACACACGAACAGAGACACTGTGAGAGTCACACAGAGACACATACACACTGACAGAGACATGCACTGAGACACACACACACATAGAGACATACACATACTTAGAAAGACACATACAAAACTTGCAGGGACAGACACACATACTGAGAGAAACACACAGGCACTAAGAAAGAGACTAACAACACTGAGGCAGACACACAATGATACAGACACACACACAATGAGAGAGACAGACATTCACACTGAGGAGAAACACACACTGAGAAACACACACTGAGTGAGGCATACACACTGAGAGAGAGACACAAATATTGTGAGACACACACACTGGGACACACACACACACTTAGAGACATACACATACAGAGAGAGACAGACACACACTCTGAGACAGAGACATCCACACTGAGAAGGAGAAACACACTCTGAGAAACACAAACACTGAGAGAGACATACACACTGCAAGAGAGACACAAATATTCTGAGACACACACACTGAGACACACACACACTTAGAGACATATACATACAGAGAGAGAGACACACACACACTGAGGGAGAGAGAGACATCCACACTGAGAAAGAGAATCACACACTGAGAAATACATACACATTGAGAGAAACACACAAACACTGTGAGACACACACAATGGGAAACACATACTTAGAAACATGCACATACAGAGAGAGACACACCACACACTGAGAGAGAGAGAGAGACATCCCCAATGAGAGAGAGAAACACACACACAAACACAAACAAAAAGAGAGACTTAAACACTGACTGAGAGACAAAAACACAGAGAGGCAACACAGAGACACATAGAGACACACTGAGAACCCACACACTGAGACACATAAACATACAGAGAGACACACACAGAGAGAGACACAGACACACACTGAGAAACAGACACATACACAGACTGAGAGAGACACACACAAAAAGACCCACAGAGACACACACAGAGAGCAACGCATACACACTGAGAGAGTCACACACACTGAGTGACACACAGAGACACACAGACATAAACACACACAAGAGAGAGACACACACATACACAGTGAGACACACACACACAGACACATACAGAGAGAGACACACAGACACATACAGAGAGAGACACACATATGCTAAGAACCAGAAAAACTCACACTGAAATAGACACAGACACTGAGACAGACACAAACACATTGAGAGAGAGACACACTGGGAGCCAGATGAACAGGGACACTGTGAAAGTCACACAGAGACACATACACAGAGACACACACATACTGAAAGAGACATATATATGAGAGAGACACACACTGTGAAATAGTTAACATATAACATACAGAGACACACACACACTGAGAGAGACACAACACTGAGAAAGACAGACATCCACACTGAGAAGGAGAAACACACACTGAGAGATGCACACACTGAGAGAGACATACACACTGCAAGAGAGACACAAATATTCTGAGACACACACATTGAGACACACACACACACTTAGAGACATATACATACAGAGAGAAACACACTCACACACTGAGGGAGAGATATCCATACTGAGAAAGAAAATCACACACTGAGAGACACACACACTGAGAAATACACAGACACTGAGAGAGACACACAAACATTGTGAGACACACACAATGGGAAACACACACTTAGAGACATACACATAGAGAGAGAGACACACCACAGAGAGAGAGAGAGAGACATCCCCAATGAGAGAGAGAAACACACACATGGACACACACAAAAAGAGAGACTTAAACACAGACTGAGAGACAAAAACACAGAGAGGCAACACAGAGACACAAGAGACACACACTGAGAACCCTCACACTGAGAGAGAGAGACATCCACACTGAGAGAGA
The DNA here is from genome assembly GCF_029378745.1 of Bos indicus. Classification (NCBI taxonomy): domain Eukaryota; kingdom Metazoa; phylum Chordata; class Mammalia; order Artiodactyla; family Bovidae; genus Bos; species Bos indicus. The sequence goes on along the minus strand of NC_091789.1, from coordinate 40,397,251 downwards.
GAAACACACACACAGAGACACACATACAAAGAGAGACTTAAACACTGACAGAGAGACACAAACACAGAGAGGAAATACAAAGACACATAGAGACATGCACAGTGAGACACACACACACACTGAGACACATACACATACAGAGATAGACACACACACAGAGAGACACAGATACACACTGAGAAACAGACACATACACACACTAAGACATACACAATGAGACAGACATCCACACTGAAAAGGAGAAACACGCACTGAGAGACACACATACTGAGAGAGACATACACACTGAGTGAGAGGCACAAACATTGTGAGACACACACTGCGACACCCACACACAAACTTAGAGACACAGATATACAGAGAGAGAGACTCACACACACTGAGAGACACTAACACACTGAGAGACTCACACAAACAGTAAAAACAGACACACAACTCTGAGGCAGACACAGTGAGACAGAAACACACACATTGAGAAACACAATGGGAGACACACTCACACAGAGACACACATAGACACACACCCTGAAAGAGACACACACACACACTGAGACACACATACTGAGAGAGACATATACAGTGAGAGAGAGACCCAGACATTGTGAGACACACACACTGAGAGTGTCACACACACTGAGAGAGAGACACAAACACATTGAGAGTTACACACGCTGAGAGACACACAGAGACATATGCACTGAGAGATACACACACAAGAGAGAGAGACACACATATACAGTAAGACACACACACACTGAGAGACATACACATACAGAGAGAGACACACACATATGCTAAGAACCAGAAACACTCACACTGAAATAGACACAGACACTGAGACAGACACAAACACATTGAGAGAGAGACACACCAGGAGACACATGAACAGGGACACTGTGAGAGTCAAACAGAGACACACACACTGAGAGACACACACACACTGAGAGAGACATACACATGAGAGAGACACACACCGTGAAATAGTTAATGCACAACATACAGAGACACACACACACTGAGAGAGACACACACACACTGAGATAGACATCCACACTGAGAAGGAGAAACACACTGAGAGACAAACACACTGAGAGAGATATACACACTGAGACAGACACAAACATTGTGAGACACACACACATTTATAGACATACACATACAGAGAGAGACACACCACACACACACACAGAGAGATCCAAAGAGACCCACAGAGACACACACAGTCAGAGAGCAACACACACATACTGAGAGAGTCACACACACTGAGAGGGAGACACAGACACACTGAGAGTGACACACTGAGACAGAGAAAAAACACACTGAGATAAACACACACTGAGAGAGAGAGACACACCGGGAGACACACGAACAGAGAAACTGTGAAAGTCACACAGAGACACACAGAGAAAGAGAGACACACATACTGAGAGAGACACACACTGAGATACACACATACACCTAGAGACATACACATACTTAGAAAGACATATACAGAACATACAGGGACAGACACACATACTGAGAGAAACACACAGACACTATGAAAGAGACCCACAACACTGAGGCAGACACACAATGAGACAGACACACACACAATGAGAAGGACAGACATCCACACTGAGAAGGAGAAACACACACTGAGAAACACACACTGAGTGAGGCATACACACAGAGAGAGACACAAACATTGTGAGACACACACACTGAGACACACACACACTTAGAGACATACACATATACAGAGAGAGACACACACATATAGAGAGAGACACACACCTACAGAGAGAGACACACACACATTCTGAGATAGAGACATCCACACTGAGAAGGATAAACACACTCTGAAAAACACAAACACTGAGAGAGACACACACTGCAATAGAGAAACAAATATTGTGAGACACACACACTGAGACACACACACATACTTAGATACATATACATACAGAGAGAGAGACACACACACACACAAGAGACATCCAAAGGGAGAAGGATAAAAACACACTGAGAAACACACAAACTGAGAGAGACATACACACTGAGAGAGAGACACAAACATTGTGAGACACACACACTGAGACAAACACACATAAAGACTGACATATGGAGAGAGAGACCCACGTGGACTGAGAGAAAGAGAGAGATCCACACTGAGAGATAAACACATACTAAGACACACACCCAATAAGGGAAACATACAAAGTGAGAGACAGACACAAACACACTGATAGTCACACACACAGTGAGAGAAACAAATATACTAAAATACACACAAACACTAAAAGCAGACACAAAACACTGAGGCAGACACAAAATGAGACAGACACACACATTAAGAGAGACACACCAGAAGACACATGAACAGAGACACTGTGAGAGTCACACATAGACACACACAATGACAGACATACACACAAGGAAAAAGACCTGCACATACTGAGAGTTAGCCATGCACACTAAGAGAGAGAGACAAACACACAAGCACTGAGAGAGACACACACGAGAGAGACACACACTGTGAAAGAGAGAATGAACAATATACAGAGACACAGGCACACTGAGAGACACATACAATGAGACAGACATCCACACTGAGAAGGAGAAACACACACTGAGAGACACACACTGAGAGAGACATACACAGTGAGAGAGAGACAAAGACATTGTGAGACACACAATGAGACACACACACACACTTAGAGACATATACATACAGAGAGACACATGCACACACTGAGAGATAGAGAGACATCCACACTGAGAGAGAAACACACACAGAGAAAGACTGAAACACTGAGAGAGAGACACAAAAACAGAGAGACAACATAGAGATATGCACACTGAGAGAAACACACTGAAACACATAGAGAGAGAGACACACACACACACTGAGAAACAGACACACACACACTGAGAGAACATGCCCACAGACACTCACCGAGACCCACACCATCAGAGAGCAAGACACACACACTGTGAGAGTCACACACATTGAGAGTGAGACAAAACCACACTGAGAGTCACACACAAGAGAGAGACGCACACATTCACAGGGAGACACACACACATTGAGAGACATACACAAAGAGAGACACACACACACGCTAAGAACCAGAAACACTCACACTAAACAAGACACACACACTGAGAGAGACACACAAACGCACTGAGAGACACACATTCTGAGAGACACACAGAGGCACACAAATTGAGACTGACACACACGCTGAGAGAGACACACATACACTTAGAGACATACACATCAGGGAGAGATACACACACACACTGAGTGAGAAAGAGACATCCACACTGAGAGAGAGAAACACACACAGAGACACACACACAAAGAGAGACTTAAACACTGACTGAGAGACACAAACACACTGAGAGTCACACACACTGAGAGATTCACACAGACACTAAAAAGAGACACACAACACTGAGTCAGACACACAGCGAGACCGACACACACACTTGGAGAGACATAATGGGAGACACACAAACAGAGACACTGTGGGGACACATACAGACACACACACACACTGAAAGATACACACACACTGAGAGGTAGCCACGCACACAGTGAGAGAGAGAAAAACACACACACACTGAGAGAGACATACACAGTGAGAGAGAGACACATATATTGAGAGACACACACACGCTAAGAACCAGAAACACTCACACTGAAAGGGACACACACACTGAGAGAGAGACAAAAACACACTGAGAGACACACATACTGAGAGACACAGATAGAGACACACAAATTGAGAGTGACACACACACTGACAGAGACACGCACATCCAGGAAGACAAACACACTCCTGAGAGCGAGACACACACACACACATTTGAGGGAGAGAAACATACACACAGACAGCGAGATACAAACTCCCACACTGAGAGAGACACACAAACACTGAGAGAGAGACCCACCTACACACCTGGGAGGGAGAGACACACATACTGAGACACCCACACAGACACTAAAAATAGACACACAACACTGAGGCAGAGACACAATGAGACAGACACACACACGTTGAGAGAGAGACATACCAGGAGACACAAGAACAGAGACACAGAGTCACAAAGAGACACACACACAGAGAAACATACACACGCTGACAGAGACACACACTGTGAGAGAGGGAACACACAACACACAGAGACACAAACACACTTAGAGACACACACACACTGAGAGAGACAGACATCTGCACTGAGAAGGAGGAAAACACACTGAGAAACACACACACTGAGAGAGACATGCACACTGAGAGAGAGATACAAACATTGTGAGACACACACACTGAGACACACACATAGAGACATAGACATACAGAGAGAGAGAGACCCACACACACTGAGAGAAACAGAGAGTGACCCACACTGAGAGACAGAAACACACACTGAGAGACACACCCACTGAGAGAGATATACACATATAGACACACAAACACACTGATAGTCACCCACACTGTGAGAGAGACACAAACATCCTGAGATACAAACAGACACTAGAAATAGACACACAACATTGAGGTAGACTCACAGTGAGAAAGACACACATATTAAGAGACAGACACACCGAGAGACACATGAACAGACACACTGTGAGAGTCACACATAGACTGACACAGAGAGAGACACACATACACTGAAAGAGACACATATGGTATGAGAGTTAGCCATGCACACTGAGAGAGAGACAAACACAAAAGCACTGAGAGAGACACACATGTGAGAGACACACACTGTGAAAGAGAGAACACACTATACAGAGACACAGGCACACTGAGAGAGACACACAATGAGACAGACATCCACACTGAGAAGGAGAAACACACACTGAGAGACACACACTGAGAGAGACATACACAGTGAGAGAGAGGCACAAACAGTGAGAGACATACTGTGACACCCACACACACACTTAGAGACATAGACATACAGAGAGAGACTCACACACACAGAGAGACAGAAACACTGAGAGACTCACACAAACATTAGAAACAGAAACACAACATTGAGGCAGACACACAGTAGACACAATGGGAGACACACGAAGAGACTCACTGTGGGAGTCACACAGAGACACACACACACACACACACAGAGGCACACACACTGAGAGTTATCAACGCACACTGAGAGAGAGACACACACACACTGAGAGACACACGCACTGAGAGAGACATACACAGTGAGAGCGACACACAGACATTGTGAGACACACACCTACAGACATATACATAGAGAGAAAGACACACACAGTCTGAGAAATAGACATTCACACTGAGAGAGAGACACAAAAATACATTGACAACATGGAGACAAACATACTGAGAGACACACACTGAAACACATATGCATACAGAGAGAGACAGACACACACAGAGACACAGACACACACTGAGAGAGAAACACACGCAGGGACCCACAGAGTCACACACAGTCAGAGAGCAAGACACATAGACTGAGTCACACACACTGAGAGAGACACAAACACAATAGAGTCACACACACTGAGAGACTCACACAGACACTAAAAAGAGACACACAACACTGAAACAGAAACACAATGAGACAGACACATACACATAGATGGAGAGACATAATGGGAGACACATGAACAGAGACACTGTGGAGACACACAGAGACAAACACACATATAGACACACATACACTGAGAGAGACACACACAATGAGACAGACATCCACACTGAGAAGGAGAAACATGCACTGAGAGACCCACACACTGAGAGAGACATATGCACTGAGAGGCACAAACATTGTGAGACACACTGTGACACCCAGACACACACTTAGAGACATAGACATACAGAGAGAGAGACTCATACACACTGAGATACAGACACACTGAGAGACTCACACAAACACTAAACAGAGAAACGCAACACTGAGCAGACACACAGTGAGGCAGACACACAGTGAGACTGACACACAAACTTAGAGGGAGAGACATAATGGGACACACACGAACAGAGACACTGTGGAGACACACAGACACACACACAGACACAGACACACACACACTGAAAGATACACACACACTGAGAGGTAGCCACGCACACAGTGAGAGAGAGAAAAACACACACACACTGAGAGAGACATACACAGTGAGAGAGAGACAGAGATATTGAGAGACACACACATGCTAAGAACCAGAAACACTCACACTGAAAGGGACACACACACTGAGAGAGAGACAAAAACACACTGAGAGACACAGACAGAGACACACAAACTGAGAGTGACGCACACGCTTACAGAGACACACACATCCAGGAAGACAAACACACTCCTGAGAGCGAGACACACACACACACATTGAGGGAGAGAAACATACACACAGACAGCAAGACACAAACTCCCACACTAAGAGAGACACAAACACACTGAGAGAGAGACCTGCCTGCACACTTGGGAGGGAGAGACACACATACTGAGACACACACACAGACACTAAAGATAGACACACAACACTGAGGCAGACACACAATGAGACAGACACACACACATTGAGAGAGAGAGACACACTGGGAGACACAAGAACAGAGACACTGAGAGTCACACAGAGACACACACAGAGAGAAACACACACACACTGACAGAGTCACACACTGTGAAAGAGGGAACACACAACACACAGAGACACACACACACTGAGAGAGACACACACACACTGAAAGAGACACACACCCTGAGAGAGGCAGACATCTGCACTGAGAAGGAGGAAAACACACCGAGAAACACACATACTGAGAGAGACATACACACTGAGAGAGAGACACAAACATTGTGAGACAAACACACTGAGACACACACACACATAGAGACATAGACATACAGAGAGGGAGACCCACACACACTGAGAGAAAGAGAGAGTGATCCACACTGAGAGACAGAAACACACACTGAGAGACACACCCACTGAGAGAGACATACACAGAGAGACACACAAACACAATGATAGTCACACACACTGTGAGAGAGACACAAAAATCCTGAGATACACACAGACACTAGTAATAGACACACAACACTGAGGTAGACTCACAGTGAGAAAGACACCCACATTAAAAGACAGACACACCGAGAGACACATGAACAGACACACTGTGAGAGTCACACAAAGACTGACACAGAGAGAGAAACACATACACAGAAAGAGACACACACGGTATGAGAGTTAGCCATGCACACTGAGAGAGAGACAAACACACAAGCACTGAGAGACACACACAAGAGAGAGACACACTGTTAAAGAGAGAACACACAATATACAGAGACACAGGCACACTGAGAGAGAGACACACAATGAGACAGATATCCACACTGACAAGGAGAAACAACATTGAGAAACACATGGAGAGAGACATACACACTGAGTGAGAGGCACAAACATGGTGAGACACACTGAGAGACTCACACAAACACTAGAATCAGACACACAACACTGAAGCAGACAAACAGTGAGACAGACACACATACATTGAGAGACACAATGGGAGACACACGAACAGAGACACTGTGGGAGTCACACAGAGACACACACACACACATAGACACACACCCTGAAAGAGACACACACACTGAGAGTTATTCATGCACACTGAGAGAGACAGACAAATACACACACAGAGAGAGACACACACTGAGATAGACATACACAGTGAGAGAGAGACAGGGACATTGTGAGACACACACACACACTTAGAGACATATACATACAGAGAGACACACACACACTGAGAGATAGAGAGACATCCACACTGAGAGAGAGAAACACACACGGAGAAAGACTGAAACACTGAGAGAGAGACACAAAAACAGAGAGACAACATAGAGACACACATACTGAGAGACACACTCTGAAACACATACACATACAGAGACACACACACAGACACAGACACACACTGAGAAACAGACACACACACATTGAGAGAACAAGACAACAGACACTCACTGAGACGCACACCATCAGAGAGCAAGACACACACACTGTGAGAGTCACACACACTGAGAGTGAGACAAAACTACACTGAGAGTCACACGCAAGAGAGAGACACACACATTCACAGGGAGACACACACACACTGAGAGACATATACAGAGACAGAGACACACACACACGCTAAGAACCAGAAACACTCACACTAAACAAGACACACACACTGAGAGAGACACACAAAAACACTGAGAGGCACACATTCTGAGAGACACACAGACACACATAAATTGAGACTGACACACACGCTGAGAGAGATACACATACACTTAGAGACATACACATACAGAGAGAGATACACACACACACATTGAGTGAGAGAGAGACATCCACACTGAGAGACAGAAACACACACAGAGACACACACACAAAGAGAGACTTAAACACTGACTGAGAGACACAGACACACAGAGAGTCACACACACTGAGAGACACACACAAACACTAAAAAGAGACACACAACACTGAGTCAGACACACAGCCAGACCGACACACACACTTAGAGGGAGAGACATAATGGGACACACACGAACAGAGACACTGTGGAGACACACAGAGAGACACACACATACAGACACACACACACACTGAAAGATACACACACACTGAGAGTTAGCCACGCACACAGTGAGAGAGAGAAAAACACACACACACTGAGAGAGACATACACAGTGAGAGAGAGACACAGATATCGAGAGACACACACACGCTAAGAACCAGAAACACTCACTGAAAGGGACACACACTCTGAGAGAGAGACAAAAACACACTGAGAGACACACATACTGAGAGACACAGACAGAGACACACAAATGGAGAGTGACGCACATGCTGACAGAGACACGCACATCCAGGAAGACAAGCACACTCCTGAGAACGAGACACACACACACATTGAGGGAGAGAAACATACACAGAGAGAGACACAAACTCCCACACTAAGAGAGACACACAAACACTGAGAGAGAGACCCACCTACACACCTGGGAGGGAGAGACACACATACTGAGAGACACACACAGAGACTAAATATAGACACACAACACTAAGGCAGAGACACAATGAGACAGACACACACACATTGAGAGAGAGACACCGGGAGACACAAGAACAGAGACACTGAGAGTCACACGTAGACACACACAGAGAGAAACAAACACACACTGACAGAGACACACACTGTGAAAGAGGGAACACACAACACACAGAGACACATACACACTGAGAGACACACACACACACTGAGAGAGACACACACACACTGAGAGAGAGACACACACACACTGAGAGAGACAGACATCCTCACTGAGAAGGAGGAAAACAAACTGAGAAACACACACACTGAGAGAGAGACACAAACATTGTGAGACACACACACTGAGACACACACACACACATAGAGTCATAGACATTCAGAGAGAGATACCCACACACTGAGAGAAAGAGAGAGTGATCCACACTGAGAGACAGAAACACACACTGAGAGACACACCCACTGAGAGAGACATACACAGAGACACACAAACACACTGATAGTCACACACACTGTGATAGAGACACAAACATCCTGAAATACACACAGACACTAGAAATAGACATACAACACTGAGGTAGACACACAATGAGAAAGACACCGACATTAAGAGACAGACACACCGAGAAACACATGAAAAGAGACACTGTGAGAGCCACACATAGACTGACACAGAGAGAGACACACATACACAGAAAGAGACACACACGTACTGAGAGTTAGCCATGCACACTGAGAGAGAGACAAACACACAAACACTGAGAGAGACACGCAGGAGAGAGACACACAATGTGAAAGGGAGAACACACAAAGTATAGAGACACAGGCACACTGAGAGAGACACATTCAATGAGACAGACATCCACACTGACAAGAAGAAACACACACTGATAGACACACTCAGAGACATATACACTGAGAGGCACAAACATTGTGAAACACACATTCTGACACCCACACACATGTTTAGAGACATACACATACAGAGAGAGAGACTCACACAGACTGAGATACAGACACACTGAGAGACTCACACAAACACTAGAAACAGACACACAACACTGAGGCAGACACACAGTGAGAGAGACACACACACATTCAGAGACACAATGGGAGACACACAAACAGAGACACTGTGGGACTCACACAGAGACATACATACACACACCCTGAAAGACACACACACATACTCACACTGAGAGTTATCCACGCACACTGAGAGAGAGAGAAAAACACACACTCACTGAGAGACACACACACTGAGAGAGACACATACAATGAGACAGACATGCACACTGAGAAGGAGGATCATACACTGAGAGAGACATATGCACTGAGTGAGAGGCACAAACATTGTGAGACACACACTATGACACCCACACACACACTTAGAGATCTAGACATATGGAGAGAGAGACACACAGACAATGAGAGACATAAACAAACAGAGAGACACACTGAGAGACTCACACAAACATAGAGACAGACACACAACACTGAGGCAGACACACAGTGAGACACACACACACATTGAGAGACACAATGGGAGACACAGGAACAGAGACACTGTGGAGTCACACAGAGACACACACAAAGAGACACACACCCTGAAAGAGACACACACTCACACGGAGAGTAATCCACGCACACTGAGAGAGACATACACAGTGAGAGAGGGACACATACATTGTGAGACACACACACACAGAGACACACACACACACTTAGAGACATACACATACAGAGAGAGACACACACACTCTGAGAAATAGACATCCACACTGAGAGAGAGAAACACACACGGAGAAAGACTTAAACCCTTAGAGAGAGACAAAAAAACAGAGAGACAACATATAGACATGCACACTGAGAGACACACACTGAAACACATATGCATACAGAGAGAGACACACAGAGACACAGACACACACTGAGAGAGACACACACACAGGGACCCAGATTCACACACACATCAGAGAGCAAGACACAGAGACGGAGAGAGTCACACACACTGAGAGAGAGACACAAACACACTGAGAGTCACACACACTGAGACTCTAACACAGACACTAAAAAGACATACACAATGCTGAGGCAGAAACACAATGAGACAGACACACACACATAGAGGGAGAGATATAATGGGAGACACATGAACAGAGACACTGTGGAGACACACAGAGACACACACACACTGAGAGAGACACACACAATGAGACACACATCCACCCTGAGGAGAACACGCCATGAGAGACCCACATATTGAGAGAGACATACGCACTGAGTGAGAGGCACAAACATTGTGAGACACACACTATGACACCCACACACACACTTAGAGACATAGACTTACAGAGAGAGACACACACACACACTGAGATACAGACACACTGAGAGACTCACACAAACACTAAAAACAGACACACAACACTGAGGCAGACACACAATGAGACAGACACACACATATTGAGAGACATAATGGGATACACAGGAACAGAGACACTGTGGGAGTCACACAAAGACACACACCCTGAAAGAGACACACACACACTGAGAGTTATCCATGCACACTGAGAGAGACAGACAAACACACACACAGTGAGACACACACACTGAGATAGAGATACACAGTGAGAGAGAGACAGAGACATTGTGAGACACACACTGAGACACACACACACACTTAGAGACATATACATACAGAGAGACACACACACACACTGAGAGATAGAGAGACATCCACACAGAGAGAGAGGAACACACACAGAGAAAGACTTAAACTCTAAGAGAAAGACACAAAAACAGAGAGACAACATCGAGACACACATACTGAGAGACACACTCTGAAACACATACACATACAGAGAGAGATACACACACAGACACAGACACACACTGAGAAACAGACACACACACACTGAGAGAACATGCCCACAGACACTCACCGAGACCCACACCATCAGAGAGCAAGACACACACACTGTGAGAGTCACACACACTGAGAGTGAGACAAAACCACACTGAGAGTCACACACAAGAGAGAGACACACACATTCACAGGGAGACACACACGCTTTGAGAGACATACACAGAGAGAGAGAGAAACAAACACATGATAAGAACCAGAAACACTCACACTAAACAGGACACACACACTGAGAGAGACACATTCTGAGAGACACACAGAGACACACAATTTGACACTGACACACACGCTGAGAGAGACACACATACACTTAGAGACATACACTTACAGAGAGAGATACACACACACATTGAGTGAGAGAGAGACATCCACACTGAGAGAGAGAAACACACACAGAGACACACACACAAAGAGAGACTTAAACACTGACTGAGAGACACAAACACACTGAGAGTCACACACACTGAGACTCTAACACAGACACTAAAAAGAAACACACAACACTGAGGCAGACACACAGTGAGACCGACACACACATTAGAGGGAGAGACATAATGGGAGACACACGAACAGAGACACTGTGGAAACACACAGAGGCACACACACACACAGAGACACACACACACACACTGAAAGATACACACACACTGAGAGGTAGCCACGCACACAGTGAGACAGAAAAACATACACACACTGAGAGAGACATACACAGTGAGAGAGAGACACAGATATTGAGAGACACACACACGCTAAGAACCAGAAACACTCACACTGAAAGGGACACACACACTGAGAGAGAGACAAAAACACACTGAGGGACACACACACTGAGAGAGAGACAAAAACACACTGAGAGACACACATACTGAGAGACACAGACAGAGACACACAAACTGAGAGTGACGCACACGCTGACAGAGACACACACATCCAGGAAGACAAACACACTCCTGAGAGTGAGACACACACACACACATTGAGGGAGAGAAACATACACACAGACAGCAAGACACAAACTCCCACACTAAGAGAGGCACAAAAACACTGAGAGAGAGACCCGCCTGCACACCTGGGAGGGAGAGACACACATACTGAGACACACACGCAGACACTAAAGATAGACACACAACACTGAGGCAGACACACAATGAGACAGACACACACACATTGAGAGAGAGAGACACACTGGGAGACACAAGAACAGAGACACTGAGAGTCACACAGAGACACACACAGAGAGAAACACACACACACTGACAGAGACACACACTGTGAAAGAGGGAACACACAACACACAGAGACACACACAAACTGAGAGAGACAGATATCTGCACTGAGAAGGAGGAAAACCAACTGAGAAACACACACACTGAGAAAGACATACACTCTGAGAGAGAGACACAAAAATTGTGAGACACACACACTGAGACACACACACACAGACAGACATAGACATACAGAGAAAGACCCACAAACAGAGAAAAAGAGAGAGTGATCCACACTGAGAGACAGAAACACACACTGAGAGACACATCCACTTAGAGAGACATACACAGATAGAGAGACACATGAACACACAGATAGTCACACACATGGTGAGAGAGACAAAAACTTCCTGAGATACACCCGAACACTAGAAAGAGACACACAACACTGAGGCAGTAACACAATGAGAAAGACACCCACATTAAGAGACAGACACACCGAGAGACACATGAACAGGGACACTGTGAGAGTCACACATAGACTGACACAGAGAGAGACACAGATACACAGAAAGCAACACACATGTACTGAGAGTTAGCCATGCACACTGAAAGAGAGACAAACACACAAGTGCGGAGAGAGACACACACGAGAGAGACACACACTGTGAAAGAGAGAACACACAATATACAGAGACACAGGCACACTGAGAGAGACACACACAATGAGACAGACATCCACACTGAGAAGGAGAAACACACACTGAGAGACACACAAACACACACAGAGACACACACACTGAGTGAGAGGCACAAACAGTGTGAGACACACACTGTGACAGCCCTACACACACTTAGAGTCATAGACATACTGAGAGAGAGACTCACAGACACTGAGAGACACAAACACACGGAGAGACAGACACACGGAGAGACTCACACAAACACTAGAAACAGACACACAACACTGAGGCAGACACAGTGAGACAGATACACACACATTCAGAGACATAATGGGAGACAAAGGAACAGAGACACTGTGGGAGTCACACAGGGTCACACACACACACAGAGACACACACCCTGGAAGAGACACACACACACACTGAGAGTTATGCACGCACACTGAGAGAGAGACAAACACACACACACTGAGAGACACACATTCTGAGAGACACACAGACACACAAATTGAGACTGACACACACACTGAGAGAGACACACATACACTTAGAGACATACACTTACAGAGAGAGATACACACACACATTGAGTGAGAGAGAGAGACATCCACACTGAGAGAGAGAAACACACACAGAGACACACACACAAAGAGAGACTTAAACACTGACTGAGAGACACAAACACACTGAGAGTCACACACACTGAGAGACTCTCACAGACACTAAAAAGAGACACACAACACTGAGGCAGACACACAGTGAGGCTGACACACACACTTAGAGGGAGAGACATAATGGGAGACACATGAACAGAGACACTGTGGAGACACACACACACAGACACACACACAGACACACACACACACACAGACAGAGACACACATACACTGCAACATACACACACACTGAGAGTTAGCCACGCACACAGTGAGAGAGAGAAAAACACACACACACTGAGAGAGACATACACAGTGAGAGAGAGACACAGATATTGAGAGACACACACATGCTAAGAACCAGAAACACTCACACTGAAAGGGACACACACACTGAGAGAGAGACAAAAACACACTGAGAGACACACATACTGAGAGACACAGACAGAGACACACAAATGGAGAGTGACGCACATGCTGACAGAGACACGCACATCCAGGAAGACAAACACACTCCTGAGAGCGAGACACACACACATTGAGCGAGAGAAACATACACACAGACAGCAAGACACAAACTTCCACACTAAGAGAGACACACAAACACTGAGAGAGAGACCCACCTACACACCTGGGAGGGAGAGACACACATACTGAGAGACACACACAGAGATTAAATATAGACACACAATACTGAGGCAGAGACACAATGAGACAGACACACACACATTGAGAGAGAGACACCGGGAGACACAAGAACAGAGACACTGAGAGTCACACGTAGACACACACAGAGAGAAACAAACACACACTGACAGAGACACACACTGTGAAAGAGGGAACACACAACACACAGAGACACATACACACTGAGAGACACACACACACACTGAGAGAGACACACACACACTGAGAGAGACAGACATCCTCACTGAGAAGGAGGAAAACAAACTGAGAAACACACACACTGAGAGACACATCCACTGAGAGAGACATACACAGAGAGACACACAAACACACTGATAGTCACACACACTGTGATAGAGACACAAACATCCTGAGATACTCACAGACACTAGAAATAGACACACAACACTGAGGTAGACACACAATGAGAAAGACACCCACATTAAGAGACAGACACACCGAGAGACACACGAACAGAGACCCTGTGAGAGTGACACATAGACTGACACAGAGAGACACGCACATACACGGAAAGAGACACACACGTACTGAGAGTTAGCTATGCACACTGAGAGAGAGACAAACACACAAGCACTGAGAGAGACACACAATGTGAAAGAGAGAACACACAATATATAGAGACACAGGCATACTGAGAGAGACACATACAATGAGACAGACATCCGCACTGACAAAGAGAAATACACACTAAGAGACACACACACACACAGAGACATACAGACTGAGAGGCACAAACACTGCGAGACACACACTGTGACACCCACACACACACTTAGAGACATAGACATACAGAGAGAGAGTGTCTCACACACTGAGAGACAGACACACTGAGAGACTCACACAAACACTAGAAACAGACGCACAACACTGAGGCAGACACACAGTGAGAGAGACACACACACATTGAGACACAATGGGAGACAAAGGTACAGAGACACTGTGGGAGTCACACAGAGACACACACACAGAGACACACACTCTGAAAGAGACACACACACTCACACTGAGAGTTATCCATGCACACTGAGAGACAGAGACAAACACAACTCACTAAAGACACACACACACTGAGAGACACACACAATGAGACAGACATGAACACTGAGGAGAAACACACACTGATAAAGACATACGCACTGAGTGAGAGGCACAAACATTGTGAGACACACACTAACACCCCCACACACACTTAGAGACCTAGACATACAGAGAGAAAGACTCACAGACAAAGAGAGACACAAACACACGGAGAGACAGACACAGTGAGACACTCACACAAACACTAGAGACAGACACACAACACTGAGGCAGACACACAGTGAGACAGACACACATACATTGAGAGACACAATGGGAGACACACAAACAGAGACACTGTGGAGTCACACAGAGATACACACCCTGAAAGAGACACACACTCACACTGAGAGTTATCCACACACACTGAGAGAGACATACACAGTGAGAGAGGGACACATACATTGTGAGACACACACACAGAGACACATACACACACCTAGAGACATATACATATAGAGAGAGACTCACAGACAATGGGAGACCCAAACACACAGAGAGACAGACACACTGAGTGACTCACACAAACACTAGAGACAGACACACAACACTGAGGCAGACACACAGTGAGACAGACACACACACATTGAGAGACACAATTGGAGACACACAAACAGAGACCCTGTGGAGTCACACAGAGATACACACCCTGAAAGAGACACACACACTCACACTGAGAGTTATCCACGCACACTGAGAGAGACATACACAGTGAGAGATGGACACATATATTGTGAGACACACACACAGAGACACATGCACACACCTAGAGACATATACATACAGAGAGAGACACACACAATTTGAGAAATAGATAGCCACACTGAGAGAGAGAAACACACACGGAGAAAGATTTAAACACTGAGAGAGAGACCAAAAAACAGAGAGACAACATATAGACATGCACACTGAGAGACACACACTGAAACACATATGCATACAGAGAGAGACACACAGAGACACAGACACACACTGAGAGAACCACACACACAGGGACCCAAAGAGTCACACACACTCAGAGAGCAAGACACAGACTGAGAGAGTCACACACACTGAGAGACTCACACAGACACTAAAAAGAGACACACAATGCTGAGGCAGCAACACAATAAAACAGACACACACACACATAGAGGGAGAGACATAATGGGAAACACACGAACAGAGACACTGTGGAGACACACACATACAGAGACACAAACACACTGAGAGAGACACACACAATGAGGCAGACATCCACCCTGAGAAGGAGAAACATGCACTGAGAGACCCACACATTGAGAGAGACATACGCACTGAGTGAGAGGCACAAACATTGTGAGACACACACTGTGACACCCACACACACACTTAGAGACATAGACTTACAGAGAGAAAGACACACACACTGAGATACAGACACACTTGAAGACTCACACAAACACTAAAAACAGACACACAACACTGAGGCAGACACACAGTGAGCCAGACACACACACATTGAGAGACATAATGGGAGACACAGGAACAGAGACACTGTGGGAGTCACACAGAGACACACACACAGAGACACACACCCTGAAAGAGACACACACACACTGAGAGTTATTCATGCACATGGAGAGAGACAGAAAACCTCAAACACGCAGAGAGACACACACACTGAGATAGACATACACAGTGAGAGAGAGACAGAGACATTGTGAGACACACACTGAGACACACACACACACACTTAGAGACATATACATACAGAGAGACACACACACACCGAGAAATAGAGAGACATCCACACGGAGAGAGAGAAACACACACAGAGAAAGACTTAAACACTAAGAGAGAGACACAAAAACAAAGAGACAACATAGAGACACGCACACTGAGAGACACACACTGAAACACATACACATACAGAGAGAGACACACACACACAGACACAGACACACACTGAGAAACAGACACACACACATTGAGAGAACATGCCCACAGACACTCACTGAGGCCCACACCGTCAGAGAGCGAGACACACACACTGTGAGAGTCACACACACTGAGTGGGACAAAACCACACTGAGAGTCACACACAAGAGAGAGACACACACATTCACAGGGAGACACACACACTTTGAGAGACATACACAGAGAGAGAGAGAAACAAACATACGCTAAGAACCAGAAACACTCACACTAAACAGGACATACACACTGAGAGGGACACACAAACACACTGAAGACACACATTCTGAGAGACACACAGACACACACAAATTGAGACTGACGCACATGCTGAGAGAGACACACATACACTTAGAGACATACACATACAGAGAGAGATACACACACACATTGAGTGAGAGAGAGACATCCACACTGAGAGAGAGAAACACACACAGAGACACACACACAAAGAGAGACTTAAACACTGACTGAGAGACACAAACACACTGAGAGTCACACACACTGAGAGACTCACACAAACACTAGGAAGAAACACAAGACCGAGGCAGACACACAGTGAGACCGACACACACATTAGAGGGAGAGACATAATGGGAGACTCACGAACAGAGACACTGTGGAGACACACAGAAGCACACACACACACACACAGACACACACACACACTGAAAGATATACACACACTGAGAGTTAGCCACGCACACAGTGCGAGAGAGAAAAACACACACACACTGAAAGAGACATACACAGTGAGAGAGAGACACAGATATTGAGAGACACACACACGCTAAGAACCAGAAACACTCACACTGAAAGGGACACACACACTTTGAGAGAGACAAAAACACACTGAGAGACACAGACAGAGACACACAAATTGAGAGTGACGCACACACTGATAGAGACACCTACATCCAGGAAGACAAACACACTCTGGAGAGTGAGACACACACAGACATTGAGGGAGAGAAACATACACACAGACAGCGAGACACAAACTCCCACACTAAGAGAGACACACAAACACTGAGAGAGAGAGACCCACCTACACACCTGGGAGGGAGAGACACACATACTGAGAGACACACACAGACACTAAAAATAGACACACAACACTGAGGCAGACACACAATGAGACAGACACACATGCATTGAGAGAGAGACACACTGGGAGACGCAAGAACAGACACTGAGAGTCACACAGAGACACACCAGAGTGAAACACACACAACTGACAGAGGCACACACTGTGAAAGAGGAAACACACAACACACAGAGACACATACACACTGAGAGACACAGACACACTGAGAGAGACACACACACTGAGAGAGACATGCACACATTGAGAGAGACAGACATCTGCACTGAGAAGGAGAAAACAAACTAGAAACACACACTGAGAAAGACATACACCCTGAGAGAGAGACACAAACATTGTGAGAGAGACACAAACATTGTGAGAGACACACACACATAGAGACATAGACATACAGAGAGAGACCCACACACACTGAGAGAAAGAGAGAGTGATCCACACTGAGAGACAGAAACACACACTGAGAGACACACCCACTGAGAGAGACATACACAGAGAGACACACAAACACACTGATAGTCACACACACTGTGAGAGAGACACAAACATCCTGAGATACACACAAACACTAGAAATAGACACACAACACTGAGGTAGACACACAATGAGAAAGACACCCACATTAAGAGACAGACACACAGAGATACACATGAACAGAGACACTGTGAGAGTCACACATAGACTGACACAGAGAGAGACACACATAAACCGAAAGAGACACACACGTACTGAGAGTTAGCCATGCACACTGAGAGAGAGAGACAAAGTCACAAGCACTTAGAGAGACACACACGAGAGAGACACACACACTGTGAAAGAGATAACACACAATATACAGAGACACAGGCACACTGAGAGAGACACACACAATGAGACAGACATCCACACTGAGAAGGAGAAACACACACTGAAAGACACACACACATACAGAGACATACACACTCAGAGGCACAAACACTGTGAGACACACATTTTGATACCCACACACATGCTTAGAGACATAGACATACAGAGAGAGAGAGACTCACACACACTGAGATACAGGCACACAGAGAGACTCACACAAACACTAGAAACAGACACCCAACACTGAGGCAGACACACAGTGAGAGAGACACACACACATTGAGAGACACAATGGGGGACACGCAAACAGAGACACTGTGGGAGTAACACAGAGACACACACACAGAGGCACACACCCTGAAAGAGACACACACACTCACACTGAGAGTTATCCATGCACACTAAGAGAGAGACAAACACACACTCACTGAGAGACACACATACTGAGAGAGACACAATGGGAGACACACGAACAGAGACACTGTGGGAGTCAAACAGAGACACACATACAGAGACACACATCCTGAAAGAGACACACACTCACACTGAGAGTTATCCATGCATACTGAGAGAAAGAGACAAACACACACTCACTGAGAGACACACACACTGAGAGAGACACACACAATGAGACAGACATGCACACTAAGGAGGAGAAACACACACTTAGACATTCACACTGAGTGAGAGGCACAAACATTGTGACACACACACTGTGACACCCCCACACACACTTAGAGACCTAGACATACAGAGAGAAAGACTCACAGACAATGAAGGACACAAACACATGGAGAGACAGACACACTGAGAGACTCACACAAACACTAGAGACAGACACACAACACTGAGGCAGACACACGGTGAGACAGACACACACACATTGAGAGACCCAATGGGAGACACACGAAAGGAGGCACTGTGGGAGTCACACAGAGACACACCCTGTAAGAGACACACACACACACACAGAGAGTTATCCACTCACACTGAGAGAGACATACACAGTCAGAGAGGGACACATACATTGTGAGACACACACACACAGACACACACACACACTTAGAGACATACACATACAGAGAGAGACACACACACTCTGAGAAATAGACATCCACACTGAGAGAGAGAAACACACACGGAGGAAGACATAAACACTGGGAGAGAGACACAAAAACAGAGAGACAACATATTGACATGCACACTGAGAGACACACACTGAAACACATATGCATACAGAGAGAAACAAACACACACAGACACACACTGAGAGAGACACACACACAGGGACCCAAAGAGTCACACACACTCAGAGAGCAAGACACACATACTGAGAGAGTCATACACACTGAGAGAGAGACACAAACACACTGAGAGTCACACACACTGAGAGATTCACACAGACACTAAAAAGAGACACACAACACTGAGGCAGACACAGAGTGAGCCAGACACACACACATAGAGGGAGAGACATAATGGGAGAAACATGAACAGAGACACTGTGGAGACACACAGATACATACACACAGAGACACACACACACAGAGAGACACACACAATGAGACAGACATCCACCCTGAGAAGGAAAAACACGCACTGAGAGACCCACACATTGAGAGAGACATACACACTGAGTGAGAGGCACAAACTTTGTGAGCCACACACTGTGACACCCACACACATGCTTAGAGACATAGACTTACAGAGAGAGAGACACACACACTGAGATACAGACACTGAGAGACTCACACAAACACTAAAAACAGACACACAACACTGAGGCAGACACACAGTGAGCCAGACACACACACATTGAGAGACATAATGGGAGACACAGGAACAGAGACACTGTGGGAGTCACACAGAGACACACACACACCTAGACACACACCCTGAAAGAGACACACACACAGTGAGAGTTATCCATGCACACTGTGAGAGACAGACAAACACACATGCAGAGAGACACACACACTGAGATAGACATACACAGTGAGAGAGAGACACAGACATTGTGAGAAACACACTGAGACACACACACACACTTAGAGACATATACATACAGAGAGACACATGCACACACTGAGAGATGGAGAGTCATCCACACTGAGATAGAGAAACGCACACGGAGAAAGACTGAAACACTGAGAGAGAGACACAAAAACAGAGAGACAACATAGAGACACACATACTGAGAGACACACTCTGAAACACATACATACAGAGAGAGATACACACACAGACCCAGACACACACTGAGAAACAGACACACACACACTGAGAGAACATGCCCACAGACACTCACTGAGACCCACAGCATCAGAGAGTGAGACACATACACTGTGAGAGTCAAACACACTGAGAGTGAGACAAAACCACACTGAGAGTCACACACAAGAGAGAGACACACACATTCACAGGGAGACACACACACATTGAGAGACATACACAGAGACACACACACAGGCTAAGAACCAGAAACACTCACACTAAACAAGACACACACACTGAGAGAGACACACAAACACACTAAGAGACACACATTCTGAGAGACACACAGAGGCACACAAATTGAGACTGACACACACGCTGAGAGAGACACACATACACTTAGAGACATACACATCAGAGAGAGATACACACACACACTGAGTGAGAAAGAGACATCCACACTGAGAGAGAGAAACACACACAGAGACACACACACAAAGAGAGACTTAAACACTGACTGAGAGACACAAACACACTGAGAGTCACACACACTGAGAGACTCACACAAACACTAAAAAGAGACACAAGGCTGAGGCAGACACACAGTGAGACCGACACACACATTAGAGGGAGAGACATAATGGGAGACACACAAACAGAGACACTGTGGGGACACACAGAGGCACACACACACAGACACACACACACTGAAAGATACACACACACTGAGAGTTAGCCACGCACACAGTGAGAGAGAGAAAAACACACACACACTGAGAGAGACATACACAATGAGAGAGAGACACAGGTATTGAGAGACACACACATACTAAGAACCAGTAACACTCACACGAAAGGGACACACACACTGAGAGAGAGACAAAAACACACTGAGAGACAGGCATACTGAGAGACACAGACAGAGACACACAAATGGAGAGTGACACACACGCTGACAGAGACACCCACATCCAGGAAGACAAACACACTCCTGAGAGCGAGACACATTGAGGGAGAGAAACATACACACATAGAGCGAGACACAAACTCCCACACTAAGAGAGACACACAAACACTGATAGAGAGACCCACCTACACACCTGGGAGGGAGAGACACACATACTGAGAGACACACACAGACACTAAAAATAGACACACAACACTGAGGCAGACACACAATGAGACAGACACACACACATTGAGAGACAGACACGCTGGGAGACACAAGAACAGAGACACTGAGAGTCACACAGAGAGAAGCACAGAGAGAAACAAACACATACTGACAGAGACACACACTGTGATAGAGGAACACACAACACACAAAGACACACACACACTTAAAGAGTCACACACACACTTAAAGAGACACACACACACTGAAAGAGCGAAACACACACTGAGAGAGACACACACACACTGAGAGACACAGACATCTGCACTGAGAAGGAGGAAAACAAACTAAGAAACACACACAGTGAGAGAGACATACACAGTGAGACAGGGACACAGACAATGTGAAACACACACACAGAGACACACAAACACACTTAAAGACATATACATACAGAGAGAGACACACACACTCTGAGAAATAGACATCCACACTGAGAGAGAGAAATACACATGGAGAAAGAATACTGAGAGAGAGACACAAAAACAGAGAAACAACATAGAGACACGCACACTGAGAGACACACACTGAAACACATATGCATACAGAGAGAGACACACACACAGAGACACAGACACACACTATGAGAGACAAAAACACAGGGACCTACAGAGTCACACGCACACACTCAGAGAGCAAGACACACGGACTGAGAGAGTCACATACATTAAGAGAGAGACACAAGCACACTGAGAGTCACACACACTGAGAGACTCACACAGACACTAAAAAGAGACACACAATGCTGAGGCGGAAACACAATGAGACAGATACACACACATAGAGAGTGAGACATAATGGGAGACACACGAACAGAGACACTGTGGAGACACACACACACAGACACACACACACTGATAGAGACACACACAATGAGACAGACATCCACTCTGAGAAGGAGAAACATGCAATGAGAGACCCACACACTGACAGAGACATACGCAGAGTGAGAGGCACAAACACTGTGAGACACACACTGTGACACCCACACACACGCTTAAAGACAGACTTACAGAGAGAGAGACTCATACACACTGAGATACAGACACACTGAGAAACTCACACAAACACTAAAAACAGACACACAACACTGAGGCAGACACACAGTGAGACAGACACACACACATTGAGAGACATAATGGGAGACACAGGAACAGAGACACTGTGGGAGTTACACAGAGACACACACCCTGAAAGAGACACACACACAGTGAGAGTTATCCACGCACCCTGAGACAGACAAACACACACAAGCAGAGAGAAACACCCACTGAGATAGACATACACAGTGAGAGAGAGACAGAGACATTGTGAGACACACACTGAGACACAAACACATACTTAGAGACATATACATACAGAGAGAGACACACACACACTGAGAGATAGAGAGACATCCACACTGAGATAGAGAAACACACATGGATAAAGACTGAAACACTGAGAGAGAGACACAAAAACAGAGAGACAATATATAGACATGCATACTGAGAAACACACACTGAAACACATACACATACAGAGAGAGAGACACACACACACAGACACACACTGAGAAACAGACACACACACACTGAGAGAACATGCCCACAGACACTCACTGAGACCCACAGCATCAGAGAGTGAGACACATACACTGTGAGAGTCAAACACACTGAGAGTGAGACAAAACCACACTGAGAGTCACACACAAGAGAGAGACACACACATTCACAGGGAGACACACACACAATGAGAGACATACACAGAGACAGAGACACACACACACGCTAAGAACCAGAAACACTCACACTAAACAAGACACACACACTGAGAGAGACACACAAACACACTGAGAGACACACATTCTGAGAGACACACAGAGGCACACAAATTGAGACTGACACACACGCTGAGAGAGACACACATACACTTAGAGACATACACATCAGGGAGAGATACACACACACTGAGTGAGAAAGAGACATCCACACTGAGAGAGAGAAACACACACAGAGACACACACACAAAGAGAGACTTAAATACTGACTGAGAGACACAAACACACTGAGAGTCACACACACTGAGAGACTCACACAAACACTAAAAAGAGACACACAACACTGAGGCAGACACACAGTGAGACCGACACACAAACTTAGAGGGAGAGACGTAATGGGAGACACACGAACAGAGACACTGTGGGGACACACAGAGAGACACACACACAGACACACACACACTGAAAGATACACACACACTGAGAGTTGGCCACGCACACAGTGAGAGAGAGAAAAACACACACACACTGAGAGAGACATACACAATGAGAGAGAGACACAGATATTGAGAGACACACACATGCTAAGAACCAGAAACACTCACACTGAAAGGGACACACACACTGAGAGAGAGACAAAAACACACTGAGAGACACACATACTGAGAGACACAGACAAAGACACACAAATTGAGAATGACATACATGCTGAGAGAGACACCCACATCCAGGAAGACAAACACATTCCTGAGAGCGAGACACACACACACATTGAGGGAGAGAAATATACACAGAGAGAGAGACACACAAACTCCCACACTAAGAGAGACACACAAACACTGAGAGAGAGATACCCACCTACACACCTGGGAGGGAGAAACACACATACTGAGAGACACACACAGACACTAAAAATAGACACAAAACACTGAGGCAGACACACAATGAGACAGACACACACACATTGAGAGAGAGAGACACACCGGGAGACACAAGAACAGAGACACTGAGAGTCACACAGAGACACACACACAGAGAAGCACACACACACTGACAGAGACACACACTGTGAAAGAGGGAACACGCAACACACAGAGACACATACACACTTAGAGAGAGACACACACACTGAGAGAGAGACACACACTGAGAGAGACAGACATCTGCACTGAGAAGGAGGAAAACAAACTGAGAAACACACACACTGAGAGAGACATACACACTGAGTGACAGGCGCAAACATTGTGAGACACACACACTGTGACACCCACTCACACACTTAGAGACATAGACATACAGAGAGAGAGACTCACAGACACTGAGAGACACAAACACACTGAGAGACAGACACACTGAGAGATTCACACAAACACTAAAAACAGACACACAACACTGAGGCAGACACACAGTGAGACAGACACATACACATTGAGAGACACAATGGGAGACACACGAACAGAGATACTGTGGGAGTCACACAGAGACACACACACACAGAGACACACACCCTGAAAGACAGACACACACACACTGAGAGTTATCCACGCACACTGAGAGAGATACAAACACACACACGCTGAGAGACACACACACTGAGAGAGACATACACAGTGAGAAAGGGACACAGACATTGTGAGACACAGGCACAGAGACACACACACACACTTAGAGGCATATACATACAGAGAGAGATATACACACACACTGAGAGTCACACACATTGCAAGAGAGACACAAGCAGACTGAGAGACACACACAAGAGAGAGACAGTCACAGGGAGACACAGACACACTGATAGACATACACAGAGAGGGAGACACACACACACACACACACACATGCTAAGAACCAGAAACACTCACACTGAACGAGACACACACACTGAGAGAGAGACAGAAACACACTGAGAGACACATATTCTGAGAGACAAGCAACAGTTAGAACTCAACATGGAACAGACTGGTTTCAAATTTGGGAAAGGAGTATATCAAGCCTGTATTTTATCACCCTGGTTATCTTATATGCATAGTACATCATGTGAAATGCCAGGCTTGATGAAGCCTGAGCTGAAATCAAGATTTCTGGGAGAAATACCAATAACCTCAGATATGACACCACTCTTATGGTAGAAAGTGAAGAGCAACTAAAGAGCCTCTTGATAAAAGTGAAAGAGGAGAGTGAAAAAGTTGGCTTAAAACTCAACGTTCAAAAAACTAAGATCGTGGCATCTGGTCCCATCACTTCATGGGAAATAGATGGGGGAAGCATGAAAACAGTGACAGATTTTATTTTCTTGGACTCCAAAATCACTGCAGATGGTGACTGCAGCCATGAAACTAAAAGACACTTCTTCCTTGGAAGAAAAGTTATGACCAAACTAGACAGCATAGTAAAAAGCAATGACATTACTTTACTGACATAGGTCTGTCTAGTCAAAGCTATGCTTTTTCCAGTAGTCATGTATGCATGTGACAGTTGGACCAGAAAAAAAGGCTGGGTGCCAAAGAATTGATGCTTTTGAACTGTGATGTTGGAGAAGACTCTTGAGTGATCCTCAAACTGCAAGTACATCGATCCACTCAACCCTAAAGGAAATTGACCCTGAATATTCATAAAAAGGACTGATGCTGAAGCTGAAGTTCCAATACTCCGGCCACCTGATGCCAAGATTTGACACATTGGAAAATAACCGGATGCTGCAAAAGACTGAGGGTAAGAGGAGAAAGGGGCGACAGAGGATGAGATGCTTGGAAGGCATCATCGACTAATGGACATGAGATTGAACAAGCTCTGGTAGATGGTGAAGGACAGGGAAGCCTGGAGTGCTACAGTTCATGGGATCAAACAGAGTCTAAACAACAATTGCATTAAATCATGAAAGCTGTAACAACAAGATGAATTGACCTCTCCTGAGTGCCTTCTATGCATCAGGCACTGTGTTATGGAATTTACACCTATTAAGTGATTCTTATAGGTTTGATAATATTTAATAGATGAGAAAACAGGATTCAAGATGCAAAGTAACTCTATTTTTAGTTCTTTATTAAAGGAACTGAACCTGCCTTGTCATTAATAAGAATATGAAGACAAGCCTCACATTTACTGCAATTTTTATATTTAATTCAGCAAATATTTTAAAGGTAAACCTATTAAGCACTGAGATCAGACTTGGGGAAAGATCAGAAGAGTGAGATAATTAGTAAGACTTTGGACTTGTCCCCAGAGGCTGACTCTGTAACTGGGAGAGAGGAGAAATGGACCAGGTAAAAGGAAGAAAGGATACATCCAGATGCAGTGCAACGCCTCAGGAGAACTTTGGCCAAGAGGACACTGATCCCAACAGAGAGGATGTGGGAAAGCTTGGAGGTGCAGTTCATACTGAGCTGAGTAAACTGCAGGAGGAGACATGGAAGCAGTCGGGTTCCCCGAGTCTCCCTCCATTCTTCAACAGCATGCATTCATGAAGCTGAGCAGACCATTTAAGCCAGGCGGGAGCACTTTCAGACAGAAGATCAAAGTCTGAGAGCAAATCCCTGGCAAGGGGCACACTGTGCAGATCCAGTGCAGTGGAGGAAGGAGAGGGCTACTTGTAGGCTCTGCATGAGTGGCAGGTATAGGCGGCTGGCGTGGAGAGTGCCTTTATAAAATGAGGATCCAACATGCAAAAAGCGGGAGATCTCTTACTGAACTTCAGCTTTTTTGGCCATTCTAGATAAATCAAAAGTCCTGGCACCTGGCCCACACACCCTCCTATTGTGAGTGGCAGCTCCTTCTGGGCTAGATCGTGCTCTCTGCATGTGTTCCAGCCCCCTCGCTTCCTGTGGTTTGTACCCATTGACCTCACTTCTTCAAGTTGCCTGCCAGGGCCCTGGAGCAACAGGGACTCTGTCACTTGGCTCAGTCTCATGCTGAGTCAGAGGACTAAAAAGGTCAACAGGTTCTGTGCTTAAATCTTGTCACTACGACTTTACTACATGCTACCTTAGCTTCCTCATCTGTTAAGTGGGCATAACAGTATACTCAAATCTATAGCAACCACTCAGTATGTGTAATTTTCTTAGCATAGCATCTGGACCCATCAGTTCAGTTCAGTTGCTCAGTCATGTCCAACTCTTTGTGACCCCATGGACTGCAGAATGCCAGGCTTCCCTGTCCATCACCAACTCCCAGGGCTTGCTCAAACTCATGTCTCTTGAGTCAGTAATGCCATCCAAGCATCTCATCCTCTGTCACCCCCTTCTCCTCCTGCCTTCAATCTTTCCCATCATCAGGGTTTTTTCCAATGAGTCAGATCTTTGCATCAGGTGCCAAAGTATTGGAGCTTGAGCTTCAGTATCAGTCCCTCCAATGAATATTCAGGACTGACTTCCATTAGTATTGACTGGTTTTATCTCCTTGCAGTCCAAGGGACTCTGAACAGTCTACTCCAACACCATAGTTCAAAAGCATCAATTCTTCAGCCTTCAGCCTTCTTTATGATCCAGTTCTCATATCCATACATGACTACTGGCAAAACCATAACTTTGACTACACAGACCTTTTCTATACTGTTTACGTTTATCATAGCTTTTCTTCCGAGCAGCAAGTGTCTTTTAATTTCATGAATGCAGTCACAATCTGCAGTGATTTTGGAGTCCAAGAAAATAAAATCTATCACTGTTTCCATTGTTTCCCCATCTGTTTGCCATGAAGTGATGGGACCAGACGCCATGATCTTATTTTTTTGAATGTTGAGTTTTAAGCTAGCTATTTCACTCTCCTCTTTAACTTTCATCAAGAGACGCTTCAGTTCCTCTTTGCTTTCTGTCATAAGGGTGATGTCATCTCCATATCTGAGGTAATTGATATTTCTCCCAGCAATGTTGCTATGCCAACAGCAAGCTGCTTAAAGATAGTCCCCAGAACCCCAGAGGGACACAATAGCAGGCTGGCAACAAGGTGACTTGGAGCACTTTTTTCTGCCCTTGTCAACCAATGGTAGGTCCCAAAAGCAGATGAAAGACCACGGCATAATTTTCCTGGTTCCTTCCCAATATCATCTTTGTGCACCAAGTTTATCCCAACCTTTCAACTCATGGAACCCTCCTTGCTGACCTAGTGACTTTGCACTGTTACTACACCCAGCATACAGATGTGAAACCTGAGGCTGGAAAAGGGTCATCACTGGCTCAAGATCTTAAACCCTGGCCAATGAGCCATGACACCACAAGGCCAAGGACAAACCCAGGCAAGGACACTGATCTGGGCTGCTCAGCCCTGCGCTGTGAGGCTGATGGTCATACACCTTCATGGGTAACCAGGGTACCTGGAGGGACACTAGGGCACAGAAGCTGGGGTGGGCAAACAAGAGACAGCCTCCAGATATTGGGCTGATTGGAAACCACAATTTTGCGCAGGGAAAACATGGCCTTTGCAATTTAGGGTCAAGATTAATCCTAAGAATATTAGCTACCAAGCATGGAGTAAGTGAGGCCTGGGTGCCACTTCCTAAAGGCAGCTTTCCATCCTGTCCAAAGCTAACACACAGGCTTCTCTGAGACAGAGGGGGGCGCCCAGCAAGGCAAGCAGCACCAGCAGCAGCACAATGACCTTTCTCCTCATCTCCTCTACTTGCATTGCCTATTGGCACTTGAGAAGTGTGGTATGAAAGCAAGTCAACAAGGTGAGCCTAATGCTGCTGAGCTTCTGGTGTCATTGCCTATGTCTCAAAACCAGAGATTTCTGAATCACATTAACACCCCAGAATTGTGTGGGTGGACCCAGGTTTTTTTGGGCTGTACTGGGAGACCACACAGGGCTCCTTCAGCTCTTGTCCTGAAACAAGATTGTGGACAGGTGTCCAGAATTACAAACTAGTGAATACACGAGTTTGCCAAGTGTCCGTCTTCTTTTTAGCTCTATGTTCCACCCATTTATACCACAGAAGACCATGGTTGGTACCAAAAGATTCCACATCCTGAGGCTGTTTGGCAGATGGTGTGGTGTATACTCATCCAGGTTGACCTGGGGCTGGCCCTCGGTCCTGCCTGTCCCAGGAAGGGTATCCCTCTAGGCCAAAGGTTGGAGGAAGGTAACAGAACCAGTACCCCTGGGCCTCCGTCAGTCTCTGAAAGTGTTGGCTCTTATTGGGGCTAAGATGACTTGTGCCTAATGCTTTGTCCAAAACCTTTGGGGGCCACAAGAGTTTAGGGATTTAGAAATCATTAATAGTGACACAGAGATCAACACCCAGGCAGGCACATGCAAACACACTGACACGACTGCAGTGAACCATATGACTGTTAATACCAAGTGGGCTACATAGAGAAAATTCGGGATACTATAAATAGCTTCTTGGTATCATCCATTTTTTGTTTTACTACCAAAAGTGTTTAGGTCAATCTGGTGAAAACACTTGGCTGCTGAAGTGTTCTGGGTGATAGAATGGTGGACAGCAGATTATGGACCTGAGGCAGCAGGCAGATGTTGACTCCTGCACAGTTCAGGGAAGAGGCTCACAGCTTCATAGATTCCTAGTCCTGCTAGGAACTTGTGGTCCTAGCACTGGTTCCCCCCAGTTCACAAATCCTTGCAGTTTGACTCAGCTCACAATGCCTGTCTCCAGGGGCCACTATATACATCTTTGCTCAAAATCCACCAGTGGCTCTCAAGCCCCAAACCAGGCCACATCCTATAGAACCTTTGACACTGGGGGCCAATGGTGTCCATCTCTTCCCCCTTTCCTAATCTGAGGATCCTTGCTGTCTCCCTGTCTCCCAGCTGCAGACTTCAAGGTACATGCCTGCATTCCCACTCATTCTGGGGAAAGCTTTCTTGGCAAAAGAGATGCCTCTTCAACCAGTATTCATAGTAGGTGCTTTCTGGTTTACAGACTGCTTTTGTGTGAATCATCCAGTGACTGGCTCACTCCCATCAGATACACAAATAAATAGTATTACTAGTAATGGGCACATTTCACACTGTGCTCATCCTTCAGATAAACAAATGGAGACTCTGAGAGGGAGTGATTTGCTGAGACTCACACTCCAGAAGTGGTGGTGCTGGGGACCAATCCAGGTTTGAGATGGCAGAACAGAGTGTCTTCTTTCTTGCACACCACCTCTGTGGAGGACCATAGCCTCCCCAGCCTTCCTGGCTGCTGCACATACCTGCTCGCAGACTTGCCTCTGCAGGCAATGGATGAAACTTCACAGCACATCAAAGTCTCTAGAAATCCTTTGCTAAAAATCCCTCAGAGGACCTATACAGATGGTGTCAGGCTGCAGGCCCTCCACAAGCTCGCCTGCTCCAGCTACACACCTGGGCTCAGTTCCCTCCATGGGTCTAACTCTTGGCGGGCCTTCCTCCATTTCCCAGCGAAGGAGACCCTCTTCACTACAAGACCCAGCCAAGATGGCCCTCCCGTCTAAAAAGCCCTCCATGGTCCCTTGATGTGAGTCAGTGTTTGGTCCCCCACATTTCATGCTCCCCAACCTCTGCCTCGTATCAAGCTCTGCACTTTACAGGTCTGCCTGGAAGATGTGCTCCAACCTCTCCACCCCGAGCCCTGAGTGATGCAGGTGTGAGGGAATACCTGAGGGCCTGCACAGTGGAGGAGCCTCTTACAGGACAGGTGTCCTTGGACTTGAATGCACTTTTTCTTGGCACCCAAACCTGCCCTCTCCCATCAGATTGTGCTTACACCATGGCTAGCAGATGGCTTGTTGTTGGGGGCCAGAGTGAGGTACTCTGCCCGTGACAAAGGTCATGAGGAAGGAGGCTCGACATACGCAAAGGCAGGATCGAGCCTCAGGAGTCCCCCTGGAACTCCTCGAGCATCTACCCCCATAACCAGAGCCTGCCTACTTTACTACTTTGTGCTCACCTACACCTCTGACTTTACGGGGGGCTGTCCCCCACCACCTCTTTTGGAGAAGGAGTTAACTTAGAGCTCCAGTTTATAATAATTCCTGGGCGTGATAAGAGTGTTTTAACCTACAAACTCCTCTGAAGGTTCTCTGGCCTGCCTGACAGGCTTGTCCGGCCACATGTGATCGCTCACAGCCTCCCAACCGTGAGAAGCACAAGATGCTTTAAACCTTCTAAAAACAGGTTCCTTAGAAAAGTTAGAAAACTATTAGTATAAGTATAATGGGCTAATTAGAAATTGTGTTGGTGAAGGGTTTTTCATTTGTTGAGCCAATGTTTGTTGCTAAGTCTCCACATCCCCTGCCCTTACACACATTAATGAATATATAGAATTAACCTTTGATATTAATCACGTTAGACCTTAGGCTAAGTAAATTCTTTCCTTAACTAAAACCCACTACACCCTCACCCTGTAGGAATGTAACTTTATTTGGGTGGCGTCTGTTTTGAGAATAATCAGCCCTGGAGAAATAAGTGTCCTGATTGACTGACCGCTGTCACAAGGAGAGGGTCGTAAATTGTCAGCAGGCCCCCCTGGCCAGAAGATGATGTAACACCCCTAAGACCTCTGTATACATTTGTGTGAAGCACCTGACTTTAATAAAAGTCAGGACTGCTGTCCCCACGTGACTTTTGTATAACATCTTAGTGTATAAAAACAGACTCTGGAAAATAAAGAATTGGGATCAGTTTCTCGAAATACTGGTCTCCCCATGTCTCTCTCTCCCTCTGGCTGAGTCTCCATCTGGAGCGCGGAACCCACCATGCTTACTAATTATGCCTGGGCTTCTAAGATCCGACCGGGGAGGCCTCAGTGTCTCCTCTCCTTCGGGAGAACGGAAGGACGCCTGCGGCCTACGTAAGTGGTGCAAGCTTCTTGTCTTGAAGTTTTATTGGTCTCCCGCGTAAACCAAGCTACTCAGCCTCTTTTCTCCACTGAATTTTCCTACTGAGCTATCCTTATTCTATTACTCTTTATATCTCTAATTAATATCTAATTGAAGCTATCGTATCCTGACCCTCGCCGACGCCGTCTCTCCTTCGAGTACCCTGGATCAGCCGGGGCTGGTCCTCGGCAGGTGGCGCCCGAGACAGGGATTTTCGAAGGTAAGCTCCCCAAAGCAATCAGAGCCATCAGCCCTATTGCTCCCCGTTCTCGGAACAACTGGGTCACCAGCCCTCTTGTTCCCCCACGGAGCAGTTTGGGTCACCAGCCCTACTGCTCCTCCCTTGGAACAGTTTGGGCCATCAGCCTACTGTTCCTCCCCCGGAACAATCTGGGCCATCAGCCCTATTGTTCTTCCAGTGTTCGGGACGGCTAGGACCCCACTCAAGGGTGCCACGGACCCCCCTGTAGGATAGACAGGGCGAGAGGAGTGGGAAGTGTTGAAAGTGTTAAAGAGTTAGAGTTAGAGAGAAAAAATGGTTTCTGAAGTTAAAAGGCCAAAGAAAAGCCTGATCTTTTGAAAGCTAAAAGCTTTATCTTCTATTATATTTAACTTTCTGACATGGATAACACTGAAACTAAGAATGGCAACTCTTTATACAATTAATCTTGAAACTGTTAAAGCTACTGTTAATTTAGATACTTGGGTGAAGGTGAAAAAAACAACTAAACACTTATCCTATAAATATGATTAAAAATGTTCTGGATCCTCATCATGAGGCTGTGGGATAGCCTATGGGAGAGGCTATAGCGGTGGATGGTAGTGGGTCTCCACCTTCTGCGCAGATCATATTTTCTGCCATTGACGAAGAAAAGGAGGGAGACTGTGCTCTACCTCCGGAGGAAGGAGAGGGCTTACAGGACGCTGCGGCCGGGCGCCCTGGCGAGCCCCCTCCCCCTCTACACAAACCTTTAAAAATTTATCCAACAATTTCTGATTTAAGGCGACTACTCCACCTCCGCTTGCACTTCCCAGGGCCTAAAAATTCCCCAGTTTACATCCAAAGCCTCCCAGAGCATTGCCTAAGGTTGAAAAAGATAAAAAAAGTTTTATTTTTAAACAAAGCAGCTTTTAAAAAATACACAATATACAGAGCCTGCTCCTTGCAGAAAAACCCCCTCAGGGGGGCTTCACCCAAGCAAAAAAAAAAAAAAAGAGAGAAAGAGAGAAAAATAAAAAGAAAAAAGAAAAAAGTGAAAAAGAAAAAAGGAAAGAATATAGAGAAAGATCTAAAGATAGAAAAAGAACTAAAGAGTGAAAAGGAGAGAGGATCGGAGGAGGAAGGAATCAGGGAATGCAGCAAGATAGAAAAAGAAAAAAAAAGGAAGTTAGAAAAAGAGATACAGAGAGAAAGAGAGGGAGGAGGAAAGAAAAAGTTAGAGAGAAAGAGGGTAAAGGAAACGAAACTAAAGAAAGAGAAGGTAGTAAGAAGGAAGAAGGGAGAATGAAAGAGGGAAACAAAAAGGAAATGATAGAAAGTAAAAGAAAAGAGAAAAGGAAGGAAAAAAGAGAGTGAGGGAAAGAAAACTTGAGAAAGATTTAAAGAGAAGAAGTAAGAAAAAATCAGCAGAGGAGAGGAGAGGACTTACAGGACACTGTGGCCAGACGCCCTGGCGAGCTACCTCCCCCTCTGCGCAAACTTTTAAAAAAAAACAAAACTTATCCACCACTTTCTGATTTGGGGCGATAGCCGCCGCCTCCGTTTGCGCCTTCCAGGGCCCAAGAGTTCCCCACTTTGCCCCCAAAGCCTCTCAAAGTGTTGCCTAAGCCTGAAAAAGATAAAAAGTTTTTTAAACAGTGGAGTTTTTAAAACAGACTGCGTATACAATATGCTCCTTGGAGAAAACCCCCTCAGGGGGGTCTCACCCAGGCTAAGAGAAAAGCCAAACGGTAAGGGGATTTAGCAACAATATTAACCCTTGACGAGGTTACTCCAATTCCAACGGGAGTGGCTGGCCCCCTACCTGAGGGCATTGTAGGACTTGTGCTAGGGCGTAGCTCGCTTTCTAAAAAAAAAAAAAAAAAGAAAGAAAGAAAGAAAGAAAAAGAATAAATAAATAAAGAAAAAGAAAAAGAAAATTTCGGTGGTGCATGGTGTAGTAGATTCTGATTATATTGAGAAATTAAAGTTTTGTTCTCACCGCCTACTAAAACTGTGCAAATTAATAAAGGTCAAAGAGTAACACAGCTTTTGCTTTTTACCTTATTATCAGACAAGGAAAAACCTTGACTTCTCAGGCTAGGAGCCACAGAACATTTGGATTTAGTGATCTAGCCTTTTGGGTGCAGGGAATTACAGCTCCAAGGCCTTTAAAAGATCTTTTAATTCAAGAAAATAAAATGTCAGGGCTATTAGACACAAGAACAGACGTCTCTTAGCATTGCTGGAAAAGACTGGCCCAGTTCCTGGCCCACACATACTACTAAAAATGAGTTGGTGGGATTAGAGAAAGTGATATGTGGGGTGAGAATGCTGTAGAAAAAAAAAAAAAAAAAGGTGAGGGAGAGTTTAAAACCTTGAAGAGTAGTGAGTTTCCTGTTGCTGGAAGTATTCAAGCAAAGATTAGATGGTTGCTTGTCATCTAAAAAGCTATAGACCAGATTTAGGTTACAAAACAAAAACTGGAGAAGCTTATAAAGATGTTGTGCAACACCTCTTTACTTGCTTCTCATATTTAGGTGTGCCAAAAGTTTTAAAAACTGATAATGCCCCTTTGAAGCTGTGGAGAGATTGTTTACTAACTTTAAATGATTTCCAAAAATTATTAGGGGACATTAATTGGATATGCCCTCATTTAAAACTGACTACTGCAGATTTAAAGCCTTTATTTGATTGCTTAAAAATTGATCCTAATTCCAGTTCTAAGAGAAAGTTGACTAATGAGACAGAGTTAGCTCTTGTTGAAGTGTATGAGACTTTAAATGGTCAGTTAATTAGGGTTAATATTACCAAAAGATGAGATTAAATTATTCTTGCCCTAAAACATACACCTACAGGATGCTTGTGACAAAAAGGCCCATTGGTTCCATCTACCAGTGACCCCAAGAAAAATAGTTTTATCTTATCCCAGCTTGGTGGCACAATTAATTATAAAAGGAGGAAAAAGGAAGTGTGGAACTTTTTAGAAAAGAAGTAGCAAATATAGTAATTCCCAATAAGGATCAACTACAAGTCTTTTACAAAGTAGTGATGATTGGCAAGTTGCCCTGATAAATTTCAGGGGTCAAATTTTGTTTCATTTGCCCTCAAGCCCCCACAGTAGTTAAAAGTTCAAAAATGTTAGATTGGCAGTTTGAAGATACCTGTGGAACTTTCCAACCCTACGTAGTTCCTACGCTCCCCTTTACCCTATGGGGGAGGGACATGCTGTCTCAAATAGGAGGTACTCAGAGAAGGGTTTTCTCAATTTCTTAGTGATCAACAGGCGGTACAATTAATAATACTATATATATTATTATAAATACATAATATAAATATATTTGCCTAATTGCAGTTCGCCTAATTAGGTATGGGTATAAATAAAATATAATAGAGGTATACCTAATTCTATTTATGGATCTATACTTAATTAATCTGTATATAAATTGGTATGTATACTGTATATGCATATTATATATATACCGTATAATCAAATATATATTGCAGTAATATAATGTGTGTGGTTGATATTAATTGGTATGGTTTGATGTGCTGTGATGATATATGTTCTATATACTGTATAATTATATATGTGTGACATGTACTATTGCAGTACATTGGTTTGTGTTGGCTGGTATTAGCTGTGTACGTGTTGTATTGCTGTAATATATATTAATTAACATTAATTATAAAGATTAATTCAAGTATATTGATTATGTCAATAAGTTTATACTTGTTGCCATGTATAAATACATATATAAATACATTTTGCATTTAGATATATCTGTATACCAAAATGAGATAAGGAGGTTATACATTTATTATTTAAATTTATACACAGACCTAAACTAAACATTAGACCTAAATTAACATATCCCAAAATTTAAAATGTAAATTTTAAAAATTAAATTGACAACTGCTTGACAATTCTTTTACCATAAAACCCCCGTAGGTGTAATTGGGGTAGCCAGACAAAAAATTGGTTTTATGGCAAAACGGCCCCCTAGAATGGGTCCATCTCCCCGCCCAAGCTAAAAAAGTAGTGGCTTCTTATCCAGGACTGATAGCTACGTTGATATTAAAAGGGAGAAAGAGGAGCATTGAATTATTTGGTAAAGAGCCATCAGAAATTGTAATTCCATATAATAAGGAACAACTTGATGCTCTTCTAATGTTTGATGAGGACTGGCAGATTGCCGTAGGAAATTATTTTGGTCAAAATTTTTGCATCATTTACCTTCACATGTTTTGCTAAATTTTATATCCAGACATCCAGTTATTTTTCCTGTCAGATGTAAACAATCTCCTATTCCAAATGCTCAAATAGTTTTTACTGATGGGTCAGCAAATGGTAAAGCCTCCATAGTCACTAAAAATCACCAAAAGGTTTTAGAAACACGGGAAACTTCAGCTCAAAAAGCTGAAATAACAGCAGTCATAGAGGCTTTTGCTATGTTTGCAGATGAAGAATTTAACCTTTATTCTGATTCTCAGTATATTGTCAGGTTGTTTCCACACATTGAAACTGCGGTTTTTGTCTGAAAATAAAACTACCATATTTCATTTGTTAACTAAATTACAGCAACAAATTTGGAAAAGAAATAAAATATTTTTCACTGGACACATTCAGGCTTATTCCGGATTGCCCGGCCCTTTAAATGCCTTTAATGACTTGGCTGACTTGTTAACCAGAAATGCAGTGGCTACGGTGATTGAGGAAGCCAGAGCCTCTCACTCACTTCATCATCAATATGCTACTGCCTTAAGATATCAATTCCAAATTCCCAGAGAAACTGCTAGGGAGATTGTGCACTCTTGCTTACACTGCCCCACTGTTTATAATATAGTCTACCTACGGGAGTTAATCCTCATGGTCTCAAACCTAACGTACTCTGGCAGATGGATGTAACTCATGTCTCTTCATTTGGAAAACTGTCCTTTGTTATACCTTTTCTCATGTCATTATTGCAACTTCTCGTACCGGAGAGGCAGTTAAAGGTGTTATACAACATCTCTTTACTTGTTTTTCATATTTGGGCCTACCAAAAGCTCTGAAAACTGACAATGCTCCTGCTTACATTTCTAAGTCTTTTCAGGAATTTTGTTTACAGTTTCAAATTAAACACAATACAGGCATCCCTTATAATCCCCGGGGACAAACCATTGTGGAAAGAGCACATCAAACATTAAAGCTTCAAATTCAAAAATTAAAAGAAGGGGAGTTTAAGTATAGCTCTCCCCATCAAATCTTGCAACATGCTCTTTTTGTAATAAATATTTTAAATGCCGATTCCGCTGGAACTACTGCAATGCTTCGTCATTGATGCCTGGAGCAATTAAATGTAAAACCATTAGTTAAATGGAAGGACCTCCTCTCAGGACAATGAAAGGGTCCTGACCCATTATTAACTAGCGGTCGAGGATGTGCTTGTATTTTTCCACAGGAAGCAAATTCTCCAATTTAGATCCGGGACAGGTTGATTCTCCATGTTGCAGACCCCCAGACACCCAGTTCCCCCATTGCTTCGATCACAAAAGAGGAGCCCGCCGGCAGGGAAGACAAGATAAACATCGAGATCCCGGCGAGACTGACAGGGCAGCTGCAGCGTGAACTCCAACCAGAAAATAATTCTACTTATTCTGTTTTAGCTTATCCACCCTTGCCTTATGTTTTCCTTTTTACTAATGACTCCAACAAACTTAATGTAGGCATGAATTATTCAGGTGGACCTAACGTAGTGACTTGTGAACAATGTATGCTTTCATCTTATTTAAACCCTCAATGTAATGTTTGCTCCTTTGTGGTGTTACAACGCCCACCCTATCTTATGGTGCCTATATGATAGCTATGGTCTTACTGTGTTACAACAACTGCAGGATTTAATGCGATCGCGACGGTTTGTGGTCTTGCTTATCCTAGGAATAGCAGCTTTAATAGCAGCAATTAGTTCTGTTACTGCAGCAGCAATATCATTGACTCAACAAGTGCATACCGCCCAATATGTTGATACCATGTCTAAAATTGTTTCTTTAACTCTAGCAACTCAGGAAGCTATAGATAGAAAATTGGAGATGAGAGTAAACGCCTTAGAAGAAGCAATTATGCATATTGGGACTGAGTTACAGGCTTTGAAGGTGAAGATGGCTTTGACATGCCACGCTGATTACAGGTGGATATGCGTGACATCTTTGAAAGTAAACGAGACAGATTATGAATGGGAAAAGATTAAAAATCATATCTCAGGTGTTTGGAACAGTTCTGATATTGGCCTGGACTTAGGGAAACTTCATAATCAAATACAGACCTTGGAACACTCTCGACTGGATTTTACCGCCACTGGAGCAGCTAATGACTTTTTTCACACCTTCTCTAACTTTTTTTCTGGAAAAAATATTCTGTCTAATATCCCTAGTCTCTAATTCTACTTCTCATAATCATTCTTCCTTGTATTGTCAGGATTCTCCGGCAGAGCATTCGGAGGCTCGCGACTGAGCTGCATCTGGCTGTTTTAAGAAATAAAAAAGGGGGAGATGTTGGGGGCCAGAGTGATGTACTCTGCCCGTGACAAAGGTCATGAGGAAGGAGGCTCGACATACGCAAAGGCAGGATCGAGCCTCAGGAGTCCCCCTGGAACTCCTCGAGCATCTACCCCCATAACCAGAGCCTGCCTACTTTACTACTTTGTGCTCACCTACACCTCTGACTTTACGGGGGGCTGTCCCCCACCACCTCTTTTGGAGAAGGAGTTAACTTAGAGCTCCAGTTTATAATAATTCCTGGGCGTGATAAGAGTGTTTTAACCTACAAACTCCTCTGAAGGTTCTCTGGCCTGCCTGACAGGCTTGTCCGGCCACATGTGATCGCTCACAGCCTCCCAACCGTGAGAAGCACAAGATGCTTTAAACCTTCTAAAAACAGGTTCCTTAGAAAAGTTAGAAAACTATTAGTATAAGTATAATGGGCTAATTAGAAATTGTGTTGGTGAAGGGTTTTTCATTTGTTGAGCCAATGTTTGTTGCTAAGTCTCCACATCCCCTGCCCTTACACACATTAATGAATATATAGAATTAACCTTTGATATTAATCACGTTAGACCTTAGGCTAAGTAAATTCTTTCCTTAACTAAAACCCACTACACCCTCACCCTGTAGGAATGTAACTTTATTTGGGTGGCGTCTGTTTTGAGAATAATCAGCCCTGGAGAAATAAGTGTCCTGATTGACTGACCGCTGTCACAAGGAGAGGGTCGTAAATTGTCAGCAGGCCCCCCTGGCCAGAAGATGATGTAACACCCCTAAGACCTCTGTATACATTTGTGTGAAGCACCTGACTTTAATAAAAGTCAGGACTGCTGTCCCCACGTGACTTTTGTATAACATCTTAGTGTATAAAAACAGACTCTGGAAAATAAAGAATTGGGATCAGTTTCTCGAAATACTGGTCTCCCCATGTCTCTCTCTCCCTCTGGCTGAGTCTCCATCTGGAGCGCGGAACCCACCATGCTTACTAATTATGCCTGGGCTTCTAAGATCCGACCGGGGAGGCCTCAGTGTCTCCTCTCCTTCGGGAGAACGGAAGGACGCCTGCGGCCTACGTAAGTGGTGCAAGCTTCTTGTCTTGAAGTTTTATTGGTCTCCCGCGTAAACCAAGCTACTCAGCCTCTTTTCTCCACTGAATTTTCCTACTGAGCTATCCTTATTCTATTACTCTTTATATCTCTAATTAATATCTAATTGAAGCTATCGTATCCTGACCCTCGCCGACGCCGTCTCTCCTTCGAGTACCCTGGATCAGCCGGGGCTGGTCCTCGGCAGGTGGCGCCCGAGACAGGGATTTTCGAAGGTAAGCTCCCCAAAGCAATCAGAGCCATCAGCCCTATTGCTCCCCGTTCTCGGAACAACTGGGTCACCAGCCCTCTTGTTCCCCCACGGAGCAGTTTGGGTCACCAGCCCTACTGCTCCTCCCTTGGAACAGTTTGGGCCATCAGCCTACTGTTCCTCCCCCGGAACAATCTGGGCCATCAGCCCTATTGTTCTTCCAGTGTTCGGGACGGCTAGGACCCCACTCAAGGGTGCCACGGACCCCCCTGTAGGATAGACAGGGCGAGAGGAGTGGGAAGTGTTGAAAGTGTTAAAGAGTTAGAGTTAGAGAGAAAAAATGGTTTCTGAAGTTAAAAGGCCAAAGAAAAGCCTGATCTTTTGAAAGCTAAAAGCTTTATCTTCTATTATATTTAACTTTCTGACATGGATAACACTGAAACTAAGAATGGCAACTCTTTATACAATTAATCTTGAAACTGTTAAAGCTACTGTTAATTTAGATACTTGGGTGAAGGTGAAAAAAACAACTAAACACTTATCCTATAAATATGATTAAAAATGTTCTGGATCCTCATCATGAGGCTGTGGGATAGCCTATGGGAGAGGCTATAGCGGTGGATGGTAGTGGGTCTCCACCTTCTGCGCAGATCATATTTTCTGCCATTGACGAAGAAAAGGAGGGAGACTGTGCTCTACCTCCGGAGGAAGGAGAGGGCTTACAGGACGCTGCGGCCGGGCGCCCTGGCGAGCCCCCTCCCCCTCTACACAAACCTTTAAAAATTTATCCAACAATTTCTGATTTAAGGCGACTACTCCACCTCCGCTTGCACTTCCCAGGGCCTAAAAATTCCCCAGTTTACATCCAAAGCCTCCCAGAGCATTGCCTAAGGTTGAAAAAGATAAAAAAAGTTTTATTTTTAAACAAAGCAGCTTTTAAAAAATACACAATATACAGAGCCTGCTCCTTGCAGAAAAACCCCCTCAGGGGGGCTTCACCCAAGCAAAAAAAAAAAAAAGAGAGAAAGAGAGAAAAATAAAAAGAAAAAAGTGAAAAAGAAAAAAGGAAAGAATATAGAGAAAGATCTAAAGATAGAAAAAGAACTAAAGAGTGAAAAGGAGAGAGGATCGGAGGAGGAAGGAATCAGGGAATGCAGCAAGATAGAAAAAGAAAAAAAAAGGAAGTTAGAAAAAGAGATACAGAGAGA
This sequence comes from Bos indicus, assembly GCF_029378745.1. Classification (NCBI taxonomy): domain Eukaryota; kingdom Metazoa; phylum Chordata; class Mammalia; order Artiodactyla; family Bovidae; genus Bos; species Bos indicus. The sequence continues at coordinate 40,353,872 of NC_091789.1, read as the reverse complement.
AAGAGAGGGAGGAGGAAAGAAAAAGTTAGAGAGAAAGAGGGTAAAGGAAACGAAACTAAAGAAAGAGAAGGTAGTAAGAAGGAAGAAGGGAGAATGAAAGAGGGAAACAAAAAGGAAATGATAGAAAGTAAAAGAAAAGAGAAAAGGAAGGAAAAAAGAGAGTGAGGGAAAGAAAACTTGAGAAAGATTTAAAGAGAAGAAGTAAGAAAAAATCAGCAGAGGAGAGGAGAGGACTTACAGGACACTGTGGCCAGACGCCCTGGCGAGCTACCTCCCCCTCTGCGCAAACTTTTAAAAAAAAACAAAACTTATCCACCACTTTCTGATTTGGGGCGATAGCCGCCGCCTCCGTTTGTGCCTTCCAGGGCCCAAGAGTTCCCCACTTTGCCCCCAAAGCCTCTCAAAGTGTTGCCTAAGCCTGAAAAAGATAAAAAGTTTTTTAAACAGTGGAGCTTTTAAAACAGACTGCGTATACAATATGCTCCTTGGAGAAAACCCCCTCAGGGGGGTCTCACCCAGGCTAAGAGAAAAGCCAAACGGTAAGGGGATTTAGCAACAATATTAACCCTTGACGAGGTTACTCCAATTCCAACGGGAGTGGCTGGCCCCCTACCTGAGGGCATTGTAGGACTTGTGCTAGGGCGTAGCTCGCTTTCTAAAAAAAAAGAAAAAAAAGAAAGAAAGAAAGAAAGAAAGAAAAAGAATAAATAAATAAAGAAAAAGAAAAAGAAAATTTCGGTGGTGCATGGTGTAGTAGATTCTGATTATATTGAGAAATTAAAGTTTTGTTCTCACCGCCTACTAAAACTGTGCAAATTAATAAAGGTCAAAGAGTAACACAGCTTTTGCTTTTTACCTTATTATCAGACAAGGAAAAACCTTGACTTCTCAGGCTAGGAGCCACAGAACATTTGGATTTAGTGATCTAGCCTTTTGGGTGCAGGGAATTACAGCTCCAAGGCCTTTAAAAGATCTTTTAATTCAAGAAAATAAAATGTCAGGGCTATTAGACACAAGAACAGACGTCTCTTAGCATTGCTGGAAAAGACTGGCCCAGTTCCTGGCCCACACATACTACTAAAAATGAGTTGGTGGGATTAGAGAAAGTGATATGTGGGGTGAGAATGCTGTAGAAAAAAAAAAAAAAAAAGGTGAGGGAGAGTTTAAAACCTTGAAGAGTAGTGAGTTTCCTGTTGCTGGAAGTATTCAAGCAAAGATTAGATGGTTGCTTGTCATCTAAAAAGCTATAGACCAGATTTAGGTTACAAAACAAAAACTGGAGAAGCTTATAAAGATGTTGTGCAACACCTCTTTACTTGCTTCTCATATTTAGGTGTGCCAAAAGTTTTAAAAACTGATAATGCCCCTTTGAAGCTGTGGAGAGATTGTTTACTAACTTTAAATGATTTCCAAAAATTATTAGGGGACATTAATTGGATATGCCCTCATTTAAAACTGACTACTGCAGATTTAAAGCCTTTATTTGATTGCTTAAAAATTGATCCTAATTCCAGTTCTAAGAGAAAGTTGACTAATGAGACAGAGTTAGCTCTTGTTGAAGTGTATGAGACTTTAAATGGTCAGTTAATTAGGGTTAATATTACCAAAAGATGAGATTAAATTATTCTTGCCCTAAAACATACACCTACAGGATGCTTGTGACAAAAAGGCCCATTGGTTCCATCTACCAGTGACCCCAAGAAAAATAGTTTTATCTTATCCCAGCTTGGTGGCACAATTAATTATAAAAGGAGGAAAAAGGAAGTGTGGAACTTTTTAGAAAAGAAGTAGCAAATATAGTAATTCCCAATAAGGATCAACTACAAGTCTTTTACAAAGTAGTGATGATTGGCAAGTTGCCCTGATAAATTTCAGGGGTCAAATTTTGTTTCATTTGCCCTCAAGCCCCCACAGTAGTTAAAAGTTCAAAAATGTTAGATTGGCAGTTTGAAGATACCTGTGGAACTTTCCAACCCTACGTAGTTCCTACGCTCCCCTTTACCCTATGGGGGAGGGACATGCTGTCTCAAATAGGAGGTACTCAGAGAAGGGTTTTCTCAATTTCTTAGTGATCAACAGGCGGTACAATTAATAATACTATATATATTATTATAAATACATAATATAAATATATTTGCCTAATTGCAGTTCGCCTAATTAGGTATGGGTATAAATAAAATATAATAGAGGTATACCTAATTCTATTTATGGATCTATACTTAATTAATCTGTATATAAATTGGTATGTATACTGTATATGCATATTATATATATACCGTATAATCAAATATATATTGCAGTAATATAATGTGTGTGGTTGATATTAATTGGTATGGTTTGATGTGCTGTGATGATATATGTTCTATATACTGTATAATTATATATGTGTGACATGTACTATTGCAGTACATTGGTTTGTGTTGGCTGGTATTAGCTGTGTACGTGTTGTATTGCTGTAATATATATTAATTAACATTAATTATAAAGATTAATTCAAGTATATTGATTATGTCAATAAGTTTATACTTGTTGCCATGTATAAATACATATATAAATACATTTTGCATTTAGATATATCTGTATACCAAAATGAGATAAGGAGGTTATACATTTATTATTTAAATTTATACACAGACCTAAACTAAACATTAGACCTAAATTAACATATCCCAAAATTTAAAATGTAAATTTTAAAAATTAAATTGACAACTGCTTGACAATTCTTTTACCATAAAACCCCCGTAGGTGTAATTGGGGTAGCCAGACAAAAAATTGGTTTTATGGCAAAACGGCCCCCTAGAATGGGTCCATCTCCCCGCCCAAGCTAAAAAAGTAGTGGCTTCTTATCCAGGACTGATAGCTACGTTGATATTAAAAGGGAGAAAGAGGAGCATTGAATTATTTGGTAAAGAGCCATCAGAAATTGTAATTCCATATAATAAGGAACAACTTGATGCTCTTCTAATGTTTGATGAGGACTGGCAGATTGCCGTAGGAAATTATTTTGGTCAAAATTTTTGCATCATTTACCTTCACATGTTTTGCTAAATTTTATATCCAGACATCCAGTTATTTTTCCTGTCAGATGTAAACAATCTCCTATTCCAAATGCTCAAATAGTTTTTACTGATGGGTCAGCAAATGGTAAAGCCTCCATAGTCACTAAAAATCACCAAAAGGTTTTAGAAACACGGGAAACTTCAGCTCAAAAAGCTGAAATAACAGCAGTCATAGAGGCTTTTGCTATGTTTGCAGATGAAGAATTTAACCTTTATTCTGATTCTCAGTATATTGTCAGGTTGTTTCCACACATTGAAACTGCGGTTTTTGTCTGAAAATAAAACTACCATATTTCATTTGTTAACTAAATTACAGCAACAAATTTGGAAAAGAAATAAAATATTTTTCACTGGACACATTCAGGCTTATTCCGGATTGCCCGGCCCTTTAAATGCCTTTAATGACTTGGCTGACTTGTTAACCAGAAATGCAGTGGCTACGGTGATTGAGGAAGCCAGAGCCTCTCACTCACTTCATCATCAATATGCTACTGCCTTAAGATATCAATTCCAAATTCCCAGAGAAACTGCTAGGGAGATTGTGCACTCTTGCTTACACTGCCCCACTGTTTATAATATAGTCTACCTACGGGAGTTAATCCTCATGGTCTCAAACCTAACGTACTCTGGCAGATGGATGTAACTCATGTCTCTTCATTTGGAAAACTGTCCTTTGTTATACCTTTTCTCATGTCATTATTGCAACTTCTCGTACCGGAGAGGCAGTTAAAGGTGTTATACAACATCTCTTTACTTGTTTTTCATATTTGGGCCTACCAAAAGCTCTGAAAACTGACAATGCTCCTGCTTACATTTCTAAGTCTTTTCAGGAATTTTGTTTACAGTTTCAAATTAAACACAATACAGGCATCCCTTATAATCCCCGGGGACAAACCATTGTGGAAAGAGCACATCAAACATTAAAGCTTCAAATTCAAAAATTAAAAGAAGGGGAGTTTAAGTATAGCTCTCCCCATCAAATCTTGCAACATGCTCTTTTTGTAATAAATATTTTAAATGCCGATTCCGCTGGAACTACTGCAATGCTTCGTCATTGATGCCTGGAGCAATTAAATGTAAAACCATTAGTTAAATGGAAGGACCTCCTCTCAGGACAATGAAAGGGTCCTGACCCATTATTAACTAGCGGTCGAGGATGTGCTTGTATTTTTCCACAGGAAGCAAATTCTCCAATTTAGATCCGGGACAGGTTGATTCTCCATGTTGCAGACCCCCAGACACCCAGTTCCCCCATTGCTTCGATCACAAAAGAGGAGCCCGCCGGCAGGGAAGACAAGATAAACATCGAGATCCCGGCGAGACTGACAGGGCAGCTGCAGCGTGAACTCCAACCAGAAAATAATTCTACTTATTCTGTTTTAGCTTATCCACCCTTGCCTTATGTTTTCCTTTTTACTAATGACTCCAACAAACTTAATGTAGGCATGAATTATTCAGGTGGACCTAACGTAGTGACTTGTGAACAATGTATGCTTTCATCTTATTTAAACCCTCAATGTAATGTTTGCTCCTTTGTGGTGTTACAACGCCCACCCTATCTTATGGTGCCTATATGATAGCTATGGTCTTACTGTGTTACAACAACTGCAGGATTTAATGCGATCGCGACGGTTTGTGGTCTTGCTTATCCTAGGAATAGCAGCTTTAATAGCAGCAATTAGTTCTGTTACTGCAGCAGCAATATCATTGACTCAACAAGTGCATACCGCCCAATATGTTGATACCATGTCTAAAATTGTTTCTTTAACTCTAGCAACTCAGGAAGCTATAGATAGAAAATTGGAGATGAGAGTAAACGCCTTAGAAGAAGCAATTATGCATATTGGGACTGAGTTACAGGCTTTGAAGGTGAAGATGGCTTTGACATGCCACGCTGATTACAGGTGGATATGCGTGACATCTTTGAAAGTAAACGAGACAGATTATGAATGGGAAAAGATTAAAAATCATATCTCAGGTGTTTGGAACAGTTCTGATATTGGCCTGGACTTAGGGAAACTTCATAATCAAATACAGACCTTGGAACACTCTCGACTGGATTTTACCGCCACTGGAGCAGCTAATGACTTTTTTCACACCTTCTCTAACTTTTTTTCTGGAAAAAATATTCTGTCTAATATCCCTAGTCTCTAATTCTACTTCTCATAATCATTCTTCCTTGTATTGTCAGGATTCTCCGGCAGAGCATTCGGAGGCTCGCGACTGAGCTGCATCTGGCTGTTTTAAGAAATAAAAAAGGGGGAGATGTTGGGGGCCAGAGTGATGTACTCTGCCCGTGACAAAGGTCATGAGGAAGGAGGCTCGACATACGCAAAGGCAGGATCGAGCCTCAGGAGTCCCCCTGGAACTCCTCGAGCATCTACCCCCATAACCAGAGCCTGCCTACTTTACTACTTTGTGCTCACCTACACCTCTGACTTTACGGGGGGCTGTCCCCCACCACCTCTTTTGGAGAAGGAGTTAACTTAGAGCTCCAGTTTATAATAATTCCTGGGCGTGATAAGAGTGTTTTAACCTACAAACTCCTCTGAAGGTTCTCTGGCCTGCCTGACAGGCTTGTCCGGCCACATGTGATCGCTCACAGCCTCCCAACCGTGAGAAGCACAAGATGCTTTAAACCTTCTAAAAACAGGTTCCTTAGAAAAGTTAGAAAACTATTAGTATAAGTATAATGGGCTAATTAGAAATTGTGTTGGTGAAGGGTTTTTCATTTGTTGAGCCAATGTTTGTTGCTAAGTCTCCACATCCCCTGCCCTTACACACATTAATGAATATATAGAATTAACCTTTGATATTAATCACGTTAGACCTTAGGCTAAGTAAATTCTTTCCTTAACTAAAACCCACTACACCCTCACCCTGTAGGAATGTAACTTTATTTGGGTGGCGTCTGTTTTGAGAATAATCAGCCCTGGAGAAATAAGTGTCCTGATTGACTGACCGCTGTCACAAGGAGAGGGTCGTAAATTGTCAGCAGGCCCCCCTGGCCAGAAGATGATGTAACACCCCTAAGACCTCTGTATACATTTGTGTGAAGCACCTGACTTTAATAAAAGTCAGGACTGCTGTCCCCACGTGACTTTTGTATAACATCTTAGTGTATAAAAACAGACTCTGGAAAATAAAGAATTGGGATCAGTTTCTCGAAATACTGGTCTCCCCATGTCTCTCTCTCCCTCTGGCTGAGTCTCCATCTGGAGCGCGGAACCCACCATGCTTACTAATTATGCCTGGGCTTCTAAGATCCGACCGGGGAGGCCTCAGTGTCTCCTCTCCTTCGGGAGAACGGAAGGACGCCTGCGGCCTACGTAAGTGGTGCAAGCTTCTTGTCTTGAAGTTTTATTGGTCTCCCGCGTAAACCAAGCTACTCAGCCTCTTTTCTCCACTGAATTTTCCTACTGAGCTATCCTTATTCTATTACTCTTTATATCTCTAATTAATATCTAATTGAAGCTATCGTATCCTGACCCTCGCCGACGCCGTCTCTCCTTCGAGTACCCTGGATCAGCCGGGGCTGGTCCTCGGCAGCTTGTGACCAGCACACTGGAAGCAGTTCTCTTGCCCAACCCAGCAGTTGTCTGATGCAAAAGATGCCAAGAGCCCCTCCCACCAGGCTGCATGCAGGGCAGAGTGTGGTGCCACCTGGGCAAAAGCACTTGGTGTCCTGTGTGTACACACAGCCACTGCTTGGGCACCAAATCCTGGTTTCTGTTTTCCTGCTCGGTCAATAGCAATCACGAGGCCTCAGGCACTGTGAGGTCCTGAACACCAGGGCCCACTGTGGACACCTCCAATGCCTGTCTGTGCTATGCACCTCCCGATGGGCTGGCAGGAACTGTCAGGTCAACATCACAGGTGAAGGGATGCCCTGTTCAACCATGCCTGCTCCCTGTCCCCTTGGTGGTGAGTCCCCAGCCAGCCTCCAGCACCAACTCCCCACCCTCCCCACCCGTGTGAACAGCCTCACAAAGGACCCATACCAAGAAGGCTGGCCCTGGAGTGGTCCAAGTAGAAGTGGCAAGATGGGCCCGGTACTTGGTTGACATCCCTGTCCCACTGGTTATGAGGACCCATCCTGGGGGTAGTCTATGTGCACTCAGACCTGGGCTCAAGACCACAGTCCAGCTGCTAGAACTTTTCTGGGCTGGCAAGGGGAGAGGAATTCCCCAGCAAGTAAGATCCAGGCATGTGGAATGTGGGGTGAATAGAGGGTAGTGACTTCTTATCTTTGCTGTCTTCAGGCGGATGACCAGCCCAGGATGAAGAACAGTGAGAACCAAGGTGGGATGGTGGCCAGGGTCTCCCTGGAAGCTGACAAAGCTTCAGGCAGTGGACAAACATCGGCCCAAGATTCAATAGGAGTGGCTGAATCTCAAAGACACTGAATGTTCCACCAAGGCAGGCCTGACCCACTGGCATTGGATGTCCTCTTGGGAAAACATGCATCCCTGACATGAAGGCCAGGGAGACTGGGAGGCAGGCCCTAGAAGACCGGGACATCCCAGACATCTCTGAACTTCTGAGCCTGCAGGAGCAGCCCACCTCCCCACCCCATAAAGAGCTGGTTCCCCCACCAGGGAGCAAACTGGACCAGAGTCCTCCACCATAGGTGCCCCTCTGTCCCAGAAATCAGGGGAGCTGGCTGCCCTGATCTGCAGCAGGACCCACGGCACTACCAGCACAAAAACCAAGGAAGCGCGGGAAGAGCTGATCATCTACTGCCCAGCCACCAAGCAGAGCAAAATCACTGTGCAACACAGGCTGGGCATTCCGGGCTGGGTGATGGAGGAGATGGACAACACCCCCCTTCCCCCATACCTGCTGCCCAGGGGCTGCAGCAGAGGTCATGGGGTTGCACTGAGCTGCCAGGAGCCAGGGACCATGACGAAGGCTGCCGCCTCCCAGGAGGCCGGACCCACAGAGCAGGGCAAGTAGTCAACACAACACGGCCTCCTGGAAGCTAGATAGGTGGGTAACCAACCAAGGTATAGTCTAAATGACACTGAGGCCTAGGGCAGCCATCCCAGTAAACAGGTCAAGATCCCTCGCCCAGGTTCAGCCACTGAGCTAGTTCTCAGGTCTGGAACTGAGGAACAGGAATGGGGCAGGACCCCGGGAGAAGGATGCTGCCATACCACAGCAAACAGACACGGGAATGACCCCATCCCCTCCCAAAGGGACCTCAGGCTCTGAGATGGTGAACCCACACAGTGAGGTGGGACCACCAGAGGGGTGGAGGTTGCCAGACACACAGTCAATGTGACACAACATGAGAAACATTGTTAACTCTGACTCTGCAACCCCTTCTGGACCACCCCTTGGGCTGGGGTTTCTGGGCATAAGGGGGTCAAGGGGCAAGGGACATGGGCCCAGTCCTGAGGATTTGTCAGTTGGTCTTGAGCTGGGGGACCTGGAATGCAGTATCCCCCACAGCCAGGTGCAGGGCTTAGTGAGACATCTGTCGAGGAGTCCTTCAGAACCTGGGGGAACATGTGATGTGAGGAAAAGATGGTAAGGCCGAATGGAAACCCTGTGTGAACTCCATCGATTAAAAGAGAAACGCATAGAAAAAGAGGGGGGATACACGCCCCACTCACGAACTGGATAACCTTCTCACTTATGGTGACACTTTATGGGCATCCTCTGCTATTGACTCCTCACACCCTCTCTGTGCTTGGCCAAGTCGCCATGGTGGGCACACAGCATTCAAAAGGTAGCTGGATGGGGCTCCCACCCAGAGCAGGAGAGTCTACTCACTGAAGTCCTCTCACCATGAGTATGGGATGGCAACGCACACTTCAGTCCACCCTCCCTGCTTCTCGTTCTCACAAACTAAGCTGGATCCATTCTGTGGGCCGCAGCCTGGTGTCCAGAAGCCCCCTCCAGTGCTGAGGGTTGTGGCACCCAGGTCATGGCCAACCTGCCCAGATGGAGGACAGTGAAGCCCCCATAGACCCCAGAGCTTGGGAGTGATGGACATGTGGAAACCAGCATCTCCCATCCCCTGGTCAGACGTGATATAAAAGCCTGTGATGTGAATGCAAGCAGGGCAGCGTCAGAGGGTCACAGAAGACCCCCCAGCCCCCCCTGGGTGGTGCCCCATCCCCTGGGCAGTCAGCACCCTGAGGAGCAGCAGCAGAGTGGCCATCCATGTCCACAGGTCCCATGTGTGCCACATCTTCTCAAATAACTGCATCAGAACTGAGATTAAATCAGAAATGCATCCAGTTCTCAGGCTGGCCCCTCCATCTGGGCCATATGGAGAGAGGTGCAGTCAACAGGAGCTGCCCTGGGGACAGAGGGGAAGTAGGTCTGGCTGACCTCCTGAAGCTACATGGCTGCCCCTGGGCTTGTCCTGCATGTGGGAGTCTAAGGCCAAGAACCAAAGCTAGGCAGGTACCAAGGGACTGAAACAGATGTGAAGGAGCCCTCTCTCACGGGCAGAGTGCTGGATGCCAAGGCAGCGTCTCCTCAGGGACTGCTCACTCCAGGTGCCAAGCCTGGGGGTGGATGGTGGCCCCTGGTGGGAGGACCTGACAGACACAGGCTGACCTGTGGGGCACCTATGGCTCCGAGACACTAGGTAAATACTGAGTCCATTGCTAGCCTGCAAACAGAAGAGGACGAATCTGCAATACAAACACCAGGGCGGGATGAGCACCCACACCCTGAAAGAAGTGCCCACAACTCAGTACAGATAGGACACAGAGCTCAGCGGAGAGATGGGTAACAGGCATTTCAGAGAGGAAAACACATCGGCCAAGGAGGACACAAGGGAAACCGAGAATCTGGGTTGAGCCTGTCCCAGGTCAGTGCTGCCCACAAACATACAGCAGGGACAAAATGGAACCCTCATCAAGCCTCAGAGATCCAGGTGGGGTTCGGAGGCAGCAATCCACATGGCTCAGTCCTCACATCTGGGCACGTGAGGAGAGCTGGGGCCAGCAGCAGGGAAGGGACAGGTGCAGAGCAATGCCATGGAGCAGGGCCTCACAGCTGCCCCCATCAGCAGCCACACTTCATAGGTGTCCAGTTCGCTGGGCGAGGTATAGTTCAAAACCAGGATGTGGGAAGAACAGCAGCAGCCCATCCACTATTCACAGGACCCTCCCTCATGATCTGAAACCACTACTGGTTTCATATGTGTCTGGGGTGTCTGGAGGCAGCTGGTAACCAGTCTTGGGGCGAGGAGTGGGGCGCCAGCATGAGGGAGTTTGTGTTGATTGCTTGGGTCCCCACAGTGCTGAGGCCTCAAATTCAGGAGGCAGCCCCTGCCCTTCAACTTGTGGTCAGGAGGCTTCTGCAAGGAGAGAGCAGGCTGCCTGCTGACTCAACATTCCCACAGCAGCAGTTGTGTGGGTACCCAGCTAACAGGAACCAAGGAGATCCTGGCCTTGCCTTCCTGGGTCTCAGCGACCCTGTGGGGGTCCAGACTCGTGCACAACTGCCACAGTCTGGGAGAAAGTAGGGGACAAAGGCGGGCAGCAGGAAGATGCAAGATGCCCCAGAACTCCCAGATGAGAGTGCCTGATACTTGGGCAAATGTAGAAAGGGGTGTTACAGTCGTGCCTGGAGGGAAGACAGTAGGTGGTCAGGACAAGAGGAGCCAGAGGTCCAGGGGCAGGACAAGATTGGCCAATGGTCCAGGGGCAGAACTGCATGAGAAAGTGTGGGGGCCCAGATGAGCTCTGCACAGAGCCCAGGGCCAGCACAGCTAACAGAGTGCTGGGTGACAAGGAAGGAGACCTGGGACTACTGGAAGCCCCCCAAGGTACCACAGATGGGTTGGGGCTTAAATAGGAGAGGGCTCCACTGTGCTTTCCTTCCAGGGTTGAGGACAGATGTGCTTGTGGTGTTACACAGAATCAGTGGTGTGTGCAATGCTGTCTGGAGGAGGAGAGACAAGAGGGGTCCAGACTGATAGGGGGCTGTAGGCTGACAGCACCAGTCCCAGGCCATGAGGCCTGAGCTCAGCTAGTAGCAGTGGGGACAGGAAAAAGAGTATTTACTGTGATCAGTCACTTGGGAGGCAGGGACACAGCAGGGAGGGTGGCGGTCAGGAGCAGAGTCAGGTGGCTGCCCTGGGTGGGCTGAGCCCCCAGACGAGAGGAAGAGGACAGGAAACAGTTTTGAAGGTGAAGCTGCCTTTCTCTGAGACATCTCAGGTCCCAGGGGCAGCAGGAAACACAGTGAGGATTTTATTCTGCCTTTTCCAAAAAAATAGACTGTTGCTCAGCATTGGCCACCAGTCCCAGGTTGGCTTGGAGGGGAGCCAGCCTGGGCTTTCAGCCCAGAGATGGGAAACTCTGCCCAGAGGCTGCCCCTCTACCTGCTTCCCTGGCCCTTGGGGTCCACTCTGAAGCTCAGATGCAGTTGCTGAAGACCCTGGGTCGCAGTCACTTTGACTCTGGCTGAGTCTCACGGACTGGACGCCTATGGCAAGGACTCAAAAGGGCACAGTCTGGCCTCCGCCATGAAGCTGGACAGACCCACTCTCCGTGGGTTCCCTGGACTTCAATCCTGTCAGCCTCACCCCGCCTGTGATGGCTCCACCCAGGCCCAGCCTCACCCCACCCTGCCTCCTTCTCCAGAAGCTCCTTCTCACCCAGGTCTTTCCCACACTTCAGCCTCTGACTCCTTGCCCTGTTCCTCCTGCCTCCGCCCCTCTCTTCTTCCCAGCCGCTCACTTCCTGGTCCTCCTCTGGGTCCTTCTCCAGGCCGCTGATCTGCAGGTTCCTCCCGGCCTGACCTTCCAGGTGCCTCAGAGTGTGGTGGATTCTGTTTCATCTCCTAGCAGACAGGGCCAGTGAAGGAATGCGCCTTTGTTCATATGTGCGTGTCTGCATATGGGCGTGTCTATGTAAATGTGTGCCTGCATGTGTACAGGCAGCCGTACACACCAGAAATGACAGGTGTCAGTGTTTGTGGGTGCCATGCAACTGAGGCCAGCCAGCACTCTCAGCAGTCTCGGTCCTGGTGGTGCACCACTGTCCTGCCTGGCGGCCACAGTCCAGCCATCCCAAAGTGCCCGTGACTCACTCTGTTTGTAGGAAGGGGGGACCTGCTTCATGCATGGAGGTTACCTCCAGACAGGGCTTTCCAGGCTCTGGGACCAGGAGCACCTGCCATGCGGCCGAGCAGCACATTCAGGTCCCCTCCATGGCCACAGTCCCCACCTGCTTTCTTTCCATGTGTGTGTCCTGGTGATGCCCTGGGACACGTGTGAAGGCATCCTTGACCTCCTTCCAGCCTCATACTCCACCCCCAGACTGTGACCCCAAGCGAGCCCCACCTTCCCCCTATGAGCAGCCCCCACCCAGGCCTGACCCTGCAGGGCTCAGCTGCTTGTTCATGGTTCCCCTCCTGGTGGGGCCCAACCACAAGTCCATGGAGGGCGGCCGACTGAATATGGTGACCCCAGGATCCTTCCAGAGTGGCAGTGTGAGGAGAGGAGTCATTTTCTCTGGTTCCTTGCAGGGGTCTCCTGGACTATAAATCACCATCACTCCTGCGGGATGGGTTTCTGTGCTGCTGACTAAGGCATTGTGGGGTCCCTACCCAGCCACGTAAGGACAGGCCAGCTGCTGTGATGAGCAGAACCAACCCTAAGGGAACATGCACATGTGTTTCTCATCAGTTGGGCCCTACTGTGTCCTTGTGGTCTGAGGCCTCTGCTGAGGAGAAGACCGTGGTGGCTTGTCCAAGACTGGTGTATTGTCACTGATGATTTTCTTCCTGTTCCTCTGGTCCTCGTGCAAGTGAAGATGCCCAGTCAAGCAGGCAGAAGTGTGTTTTCTCCTCTGGCCAACAAGCAGGCACCCTCTGCTTCAAGTGGTAGAAGTACTTGAGCCCCTTTTTGCTCAGGGATTCCACCCACACTGATGAGATTTGGAGGCACCCAGGAGGGGATGAGTTGGCTAAAAAACTGAATGGTGGAAACTGGCAAGCCTGGGATCCAGTCACATACCCTAGTAGAAGACATAGCAATGACCAAGCCCAGGGGCCAGCCAGGCTACCTGGGAACCAAGCCAGACCCAGTGAAAAATGTGACCCTTTGTCACTCAGCAGGTGGGCAAAGTTTCAACCAAATGATGATGCTCAGGGCCAGCCAGGGTGTGAGGACATAACACCCTTGCCTGTTGTTGCTGGAGTGGAAACGGGGGATGCCTTTGCAGAAGGCCATTTGCTGGTGTGTGTCAGTACCTCAGGTGTGTGTTCTTTGCCCCAGGCCTCCTCCTGCATGGTTTCTTCAGTGAGTGTGTGGTCATCTTGAGTGGCTGTATTGGCAGAATGAGTTTTCCCTTCCCTTCCATCAGGGGGAAGCATCAGTAACTTGTTGGATCCCTGAAACTGGGAGATGTAAACAGACACCGTGTGAGGTGAAAACATGCACATGAAGTTGTGCAGAAGAGGAGGAGTGTACCTAAGGTCCTGGGACTGGAGAAGACATCCCCCCATGCCCCAATTTCCCTGGCAGAGAGATGTCAGGGCAAGGCTGATCGTCTGGCTTCATTTGCCGGCAGTCGCATCAGGATGGCACCTGGTGGCTCAAAGTATGAACCTTGTTGGTTCAGGAGGCCAGCAGCCGAGGTTGAGGTGTTGGCTGACGTTGGCTCTCATGAGGGCTGTGGAGAGAGTCTGTCACATCTCTTCCCCCCTCACTTCCGGGCATTGCTGGCCATGGTGGTCATGTCTGGGCTTGAAGATCTCCACCTTCCTCTTCACCCCGGTTCTCCTGTGTGCCAGTCTGTCTCTAAATATGTCCTTTGTATGGGGACAGCCATCCTGTTAGAGGAGGATCCATCCTATTGAGCTCACTTGACCCCCATCAGCTCTGTGAAGACTTTTTCTTTGTATGTAACATCACACCGAGGTACTTGGGATTGAGACTCCAGCACCTGACTCTGAGGGGACACAATGTGATTCCTCACACCCTACAAAGGCTCTCAGGAAGGAACACAATGGAATGTTCCAAGGATGGACAGCCTTCATGGCAACCAGGGGTAAATCCAGGGTCGAGGAGAGCAGGCCGCCAGGGTGGGAGCCAGATCATGTGGGGCCTTGTGGGCCTGTGAGAACTGCATCTCTGCTGTGCTCGGGGAAGGAAATGCCCCGGAGGCTCTGGGCTGGGTGCTTCCGGGACCGTGTCCCCGTCCTCACAGCCACATGGAAACAGAGGCTTCCAGCCAGGTGCTGAGACCCTGCTCAGGTTCAGGCCAGCGCCTCTGCTCCTCTGCCTCCAACCCCCTCCAGTGAGCAGGGACCCCCTTCCAGGTATAAGGAAAGAAGTGAGGACAGAGGTGCATGTGGTCAGGTCCCTTGCAGTTATGGGGTATCTCTCTATCCTTCAGTGCCTCCTCAGGTGTCAAACGAGGTGACAGTAACCTAGCGGGTTATTTGAATTCTGTATTTCCCTGCGTGGTGCTGTCCCAGACTTTGGCAAGTACAGGGAGCACACCCATCCCAGAGGTTCCTTCTCTTTGTTCTTTCTCTAGGCTCTGGGCAGGGGCCAGGGCATCTGATAACAGTGGAGGCCGTGGTGTGGGAAGGGCTGCAAGGAAGGTGGCTCCCAAAAGCATGGGGAAGATACCTGGCAAGGCTGTCTGAGGTCCAGGGCAGCCCCAGGACAGAAGCCAGGTTGGTTAGCACAGATCTGCCCTCATCAACCCTGGTCTAAGATGGTAGATCTGCAGAGCGTGGGCAGGGATGGGCCCAGGAGCTGAGGGGTGGGGTAGGGGCTGGGGGTGGTGTAAGCTAAGCCCAGGACAGTGCCCATCTATGCTGGAGAGGACCAAAACCTGCCCACTGCACTGTGAAGCCAGTGAAGCCTCCCTCCTCAGTGCTCCTAGTGTTTTGGTGCCCTCTGTCTTGGAACTCACCATGTGCCTCTCTCTTGCTGTCCTGCCCTCCTTGCTGACTTCCCCACAGACTGCATGTGAAGGACGGGTATTCTGGGGCACAACCCTCCCATCAGTGGACCCCATGGAGACAGATGGAAAAAGCCAGACCTCTCTGACCACCCCCCCACACACACACATTCTGTGTCAGCAGGCTTGGAGGATGCTCGGGCATGTAGAGCGGAGGTCCGGCCCAGGCCTGTGAGTTTGGAGGCTGCTGGGTCAGGCTCCTGACCTTTGTGGTTCTGTGTATCCACAGCCACGTGAAGCCCTTGGAACCCTGGGAGGTGAAGTTCAGCTGTCTGTCCTGACAGCCTTAAGTGGGTTTCATCTTAAATGGTGTCAAGCCCCTGGAGAGGCAATGGCGGCCCGTGTTACATGACCACTGGCACTGTACCCTGGCCATCCACATAGCACACTGGGACTGGGTGGATGTGGCCTGGAGGGAGCTGCTGGGGCAGAGGCTGAGGATGAGCCTCGCCCAGATCCAGGCCTTGCTGCGGGATGGGGACAAGTTCAGCCTCAGTGATCATGGGCAAGTGAGGCCCTGCCCCATGCTGCCTGCATGGCCCCCGGTGCTGCCCTGGATCTCAGCCGGGTTGTGTCCATTTGTTTTCTGTTGAACCAGTTTGTGGGGGGTGGGGAGGCTAAGATTTCTTCAGAGGGACAGCGAGGGTAACTTGGCTGGGAGACAATGGCACGAGGTGCCTGACCACCTCCCTGGCCTCAGTCTCCATTTGTGCTCTGAGCAGAGGTGGGTCTAGGTCTGCACATGCACTTTGTGTGTGTGTGTGTGTGTGTGTGTGTGTGTGTGTGTGTGTGTGTCCTCACGTATGTCTGTGTGCCTGGCAGAGACCGTGAGAGGCAGTAAAGCACCCAGCCTGGGTTCAATACCCACACTGCCAGCAGCCAGGCGTGAGCAAGTACCCTGATTCCCCAGGGGTGAGGCCCCACAGCAACACCCCTCTGCTGGTAAATCCCTTGGGGACCTGATGCCTGCTGGCTCCTGCCGGAGCCCTCTTGCTCTGTCCCTACAGCCTGCAGTGGTCAGACTGAGAACTGGCCATGGCCAGGTGGGTTCATGGAGCACCAGGCCTCTGCCTTTCATTTCACTCCCTCCCTGGCTTGGCCTTGCACCGAATTCCCTTCGCCAAGGTGAGCCCATCTGAAAATGCTCATCCAGGGGACCCGCTTCACCTTGGGTTTCCTCTTAGTCTCTAGCAGGCATGACTTTAAATCACCTTGTTCTCCTTCTGTGTCCTGTCTTTGCACACAGGTCTCCTGGAAACTGGGGACGCTTTGCTGTGCCCAGAAAACCTAGATGCCGATGAGGTAGAGGAGCTGGAGAATCAAGCCCTGCTACCTGACCTTCGACAGAAGTACCTGACTGTGCTCGCCAAGCCCCACTGGCTGCTGCAGCCCGTCCCTGGGAGGGGCGGGAAGGACATCTTCCAGGTGGACATCCCCGAGCACCTGATCCCCTTTGGGCAGGAGGCCTGTCCAGGATGGGCTCTCGAGAGGAAGGTGGCCAAGACACCTGTACATGGTGACACTGTCCAGTCACCACTGCTTCCTGGACGTGCCCATCTGGTTCTGTCTCAATCAGCCCCACCCTGGGGTGTGATGCCAACTTGGTGCGGGTTGGGGGTCTGGGATACCCCTCATGTGGTGCAGCTCAGGACTCAGCATGAGTCTCCAGGACTTTGACCTTTATGATAAGATGGCATCGCCACTCGTTTTGGCCCTGCTGGGTCTGGGTGGTTGAGAGAAATGTGTTGTTATGAAACTGGTTAGTGTTTTCCCCTCTCTGTTCTGGTTCAAACTCCCTGATGTCCAAACAGTGTCCGGGGGTGATGGGGGAAGGCTAGGGGCGGGGCTGAGCGTGAGCAGCCAGTGAGGCCTCTGGCAGGCAGAGAGGCCCACAGGCCCAGAAACAGGCCGTGGTTTGTCCTTGCAGGTGACCCTTGCCCTGCTCTAATGTGTCCCTTGGCTCATAAAGCATGTGTGTTGGATGCGGTGCCTGGCTGCCTCACATCCAAAGACAGGCTCCTAAATACACCTGTGAGGGCAGAGTGACAAGGGCTGGTGTTCACTTTGTGGAAACCTTGTACTTGTCTTTGGGTTTGATGTCATGTGTTTGCAAGGCCCTTGGCCGGTGGGGTGACCCTGCTTTCTGGTCAGCCTCTTGAGGGGTGGCCCCTGGATCAACAGCTGGAGATGCTCAGCTGCTGAGCAGAAACTTGTGGCATTGTTGGGGGACCAAGGAGAAGTCCCTTCTGCTTCAGGGTGCATGACTCAGGGAAGGTGACAACCCCAAGGTCAGGAGCCCGGCTGGGCCGTCTGCTGAGCAGTGACCAGCCTGTCCTGGCTGGCCTCAGCACTCGGCTAGTGAGCCAGACCCTTGGCCAAGCATGTGAAATGCTGCTGCTTCCAATGAAAAGGGACCACGGGGACCAGACAGAAGCCTGCATGAGGCGTGGGCTTCCAGCCTCATCTGGCTCACCCGGCGCCGTGTGAATAGCATGGACAGACAAAGAACACAGACTCGCAGTTTTCATTCAATTCTTTATTTACTCCTGTGTAGTTTTGCTCCACTTTATTAGAGCCAAAAATCAATTTTTTATGACAAGAGTACTTTTGAGTGTCCCTAATAACCTGAGAGGTCAGGGATTGGGTTTGTCCTTGACCTGCTCACAGAGTACACATGTGTGATCTGAGGACTCTCCCTGCTCCTCCTCTGCCTCAGGGGCCTCGTTTGGGGCCGTGAAGGAAAGGGCTGCCGTCAGGAGGGAGTAACAGGTGTTGTACAAAGCCATCACTGAATCATAATCTGGGTACTCTGGGAGGCTCTCGGGCATTTGCCCTGTACTCCCCCTTCCAGAAGTAGCTGGGGGTGCAGACGTGGTATTGCTGGATGTGCCCTTTCCACTGGGGCCACCCTGCTCCCTGGGGAGATGGTTTGCCCCGGCCCGCCTGGCTACACTGCCCATAGACCAAAGGTGAGAGAGCACAAATGATCGCCGGCTGGGGGTTCTGCGAGCAGGTGGGGTTCCCTTGTGGACTTTCTTGCCCACCTCTTGGGTGCACTGGTTGTGGTGGAGTCGAGGAGAGTGTCTGGTCGCCACCGCTCGCTTCTTTCTCTTTGGGATGTTCCGCAGGAGGAGAGGCTTGTCTCTCTGAAAATTGGAGTTGCGATAGATCTGAAAGAAAACGAATCACTTTAGACAGCAAGGGGGAGAAGAGGCCTTCCTAGCCACCCTCCTCCCCACCACCGTCCCAGCCATGCCTATGTATAGAGACAAGATCTCTTCATTGTGGAAGGTTATGAGGCCCTAGCATGTTGCTCCCTAGAGTGCCCCTGGGGCCATCCTCACTTGAGGTGTTACTGGCGGTCCCTGACATTCAGTGGCCGCTCAGGGTCTGGAGTCACCCCTGTGGATCCTGTCTAAGGTGGGTGGTGAAACAAGACAGACCTTGTGTTCTCCTCTTTCCTTAACCACCCTCTCATGAGAACAACGTTCCCCTGGGAAATGAAACCCGTCCAGCACTCAGCTTATCTAGTCTAGCCTCCCCAAAAGGACTTTCTACATTACCATCATCTTCTTCCCTGCAGAGTGATCCGAAGGGGAGATTTTACTGAAACCATACAGGTTCAGTTCACGGATGAAGCTCTTGATGCTGTCTGTCTCAAAGATCTGGTCTGCACCTCTGCGCTGGAGGACCTCTGTCTGGAAGAGATCTGCCTCAATGACCACCATGTCTCCCTCATCGTTCCAGCGCACAGAGGTGAAGGCCTCATCCTCCACGATTCTCCAGAGCTTCCTGGGGAAGGACAGCCCAAGGAAGGTGTTGTTCTCTTCCTTGCTGGCCATTTCTGGCTTCGGGCCCTGTGGGGGCAGATTGTCATGGAGACCTGGATCTGGGCTCTTGGGTTGGTCACCCTGCTTCTCCAAAGTCTCTCCTGAATCAACATTTAGATCTGGGGAGGAATCATGGGGGTCCCCTGCTGCAGGCTCCCCACAAGTTAGTGGGGCCAGCGGGGCTGTGTGTGCCTTGTGGGAGCTCTGACTAGCCATAGAGCCAGTCTAGCTCAGGAGCATTCTCTACCCCAGCAGTGAATGCTCAGGGCAGAAGGGCCTCAGGCCAGGGTCGGGGTGCCCCATAAATACTCTCTGGAGATTCTAGAATCTGGGTCATGGGCCAGGCAGCCAATTAAGTGGTCAGCTTCCTTAACTGTTTCATGATGTCACAGAGGTGATGTGGAGAGGCAGCCCTGGCTCAGTGTGGGGGAGGGGTCTGGGGACAGAGATGGATCCCCAGCTGGTCTCTTTTCTGAAAGTACAGAAAAGTATGTTTCAGGTTGCCTGCAAAGGCTCCCGTCTGCTGCCAGGTGCCTTGTTTCAGGGGACTAGGCCCTGTATGGTTGACAAATGTGCCCCTGGCCTCACCCCCTCCCTACCAACGGGCAGGCCTGTGGTTGGCTTTTGCTTAAGGGCCAGGCCCTGGCGAGTCCTGGCTTAGTTACCACTGTGAGAGATCCCAGGGGTCAGATGGGCCCCTGGCAACTGTCCCTCCCAGAAGATGGGATCCTTAGTGGGCTGGTTAGCCTAGCCTGTGTTGGTGGTCCCACCTCCCCACCCTATGGCCTTGGCCTTGCCCCTCTTCTGGCTTTGTTGTCTTCTGGCTGGTGCTGCTGGTGGGTCTGTCCTACTCAGATGGCCCCAAAGTCAGAGTCCTGTTGTCCTGCCCCCTCCACTCCCTAGGTCGGGCTCTCCCCAGAGTAGGGCTGTGCTTGAGCACAGTGTGAGCAGCCTCAAGTTCCACTTGACTGTTCCCCAAATACCTGAGACAAAGACTCTCCAGGATGCCACATGGGAGGGCACAGCCATGTGCTTTGCTGAGTTTGCAGCCTCCCGAGCTCTGCCCACCCCCAGACAACATCCCACTGCAGATCATAGGCTGCTGTCTTCAGTTTCCATTTCTTCCCATAAAGACTGCTCTCCTGGCCCTAGAGTGCTCACTTTTGGAACACCTGTGTGTGTGCTTTTCTTGTCCCCTGCCCAGAGCCTCGAATTCAGCCTCCCCGGAGGCTGCCTCAAAATTACTGTTTCCTTCATAAATGGGTTGATTGGGCTTCTGCTACCCCTGATCCTGGCCTCCCATGTCCAACTTGGGTGTCTGTGGGTACCTGCCCTTTGAAGGACTTGACTGGGGGCTCAAGGTACAGCCTGTTCTATTGAAAACAAACATTTCACTGGTCCTCTCTGAGGCCAGCTCTGATCTTCTCCGCCCCTGCCCCTGTCCCCACCACCACTGTGGACTTGTTCTCCCTTACCTAGATGGCAGATACATCAAATGATTTTGTTGGCTCACTGGTTAGGCACCTTTCAAGGGGCTTCCTTTACAGACGCTCACTCCCAGAGACATGTCAGACTTGTTGAGCTAGATGTCACCAGAGGAAGCCCCCGTCTACCTGTATTTGAAAATGGATGAGTGTCCATGTGTGGGAGTGGACAAAACTCCATTGAAAGTCACCTGTCTTCAGTGCACATGGGTGATAGGGCAGTGGGTTTAGAGATGTTTCTTCTCTGACCTTTGTGGCCACTGTTCTTCAAAATCACCATGTAGGGAACAGACTGGCACCTTGGAGAGGCCAGTGTGTGAGGACCCTAGGGCACTGTCCCCCTAGAGAAAGTGGAGTTCTGCCACTCAGTGGAGTCATTTGCCCTGTGTGAGGGCCACTGCCTGGTGTCTGAAAGGGGAGAGCTAAGAGGGTGTGGAAGAGGCTTGCCCAGGGGCCTTTCAGCCTGAGGACTGGAGGCTAGAATGGAGCTTGCAGGCCACGACCTGAGTTTGCTCCCTTGCCTTTGCACTGTTAAACAGGTTGACAAAACATTCCTTTAGGTAGGTTCATCTGACTGGGACACGACCCTGAAGGCTGTGATCATCAGTGGGGGACCCTGTTGGCTCCTCTGAAGGGGACCAAAGACCGTGGTATTTGTGGCAGCCTGGCTAGGTGGCCATTCTTGCCTGCCCCCTCTCTGGTCCCCTCCTCACCCCCTGTGTTCTGAGGGAGCTGCCTTTTCTGGTACCCCTCCTTCAGGCACCATGTGGGCCCTGGCAGTGTGTTTGTGTGGCACCAAGTTTTTTAAGCTATGGCTCAGGATACTTGCGTTGTGTACACACAAGCACTCATGATGTCCAAGGCCTGCCTTTCTCAGCCTCACTCTCCTGCCTCTGCCCTTGGCATCCCCACATTGGAGTCCCCAGCCCAGAGGCCCTCCAGCTACTCCCCACCCTCACTGCGGCTAGTGTGAGGAGCCCCATGTGTTGGGCTGCAGGATGCACCTGAGGGATGCGATGCATCTGGAAGGGCCTGGCCTCTGTTGGCACTGTGATGGTGGGGCAAGAATCTCTCACACTGTTGCCTTCAGACACTCCTCCACTCTCCACTGTGGGAAGGGGTTGGTTGGTCTGTGGTCCAGGCCATGTCCGAGAATATGCACTTCAATAGGATGTGGAACAGCTAATCAGCCAAACATGATGATTCATATATAAAACTAGTTAACTTTTCCAGTTAGACCATAGTGGACCATAGTGTTATTAGCTCAGTTGTGTTCAATTCTTTGAGATTCCATGGACTGTAAACCACCAGTGTCCTCTGTCCTTGCGATTCTCCAGGCAGGAATACTGGAGTGGGTTGCCATGCCCTTCTCCAGGCGATCTTCCTGACCCAGGGCTAAAACCCAGGTCTCCCACAATGCAAGCAGGTTTTTAACCTTTGAGGTACCCCAGAAGCCCCATTTCCAGTTAGAGCGCCTGTTAAATTTGGTTGTTGAGGAGTGTTCCAGCAGGAAAAAGCTGCTCCAGGAAAAGCAAGAACCACTCTTTGTCTCTGTCCCAGCCTGTCTTCCATCCAAACCATTATATTCCTTCATTGCAGCCCCAACAAAGATCAGGTCGTTGATTAATGGCCAATTAAAAAATGAGATAATTTAAAGCTCATTAACACCTTACGTTCTGGATCCCTGGTACCAGGAAAGAGAGGGTAGTTCATGGATTGCTTGGGCATCACTTCAAAGGGAGTGTGACCAAAGTTCTCCAGGATTCCTTGCAGATATGGGTGGAAAACACATCCTTTACCCCTGTGGTCAATAGCAATGTGCCAAGAGCCAGGACCCCTTCCTTCCTGCCCCAGAAGGAGATGTCTCTGGGGTTTATCCAAGATGCAAAAGGACACCTCACAGCAATGATCCCTTTCAGACTTTCCCATCACCCCTAAGACACAATGCAATACTGAGGGGTGCCACCATCCAGCCTCATCAAAATCACCCCTCCCAGAAGGAACCCAGCTTTCCAAAGCCCCAAAGTGACCTGGCTCAGACACTAACCCCGGGTTGCTCCTCCTGGAGCCCCACTGCCCTGCCCCGTGTTGACTTGTTCTGTGGGACTAGAGGACGACTCTTCAACTTACTTCTGTGACTCTGGCTCCTAGACCATTGCTCTAGGAGTGGGGGTTGTCCTGCTTCTCCTAGTGTCCTCACTGCTAACATGGCCTTTCAGGGAGCAGAGGCTCTGTAAAGGTCTTCGGAATCAATGAGCCAGTGGGTAGGAGCTCAGATTAATTGCCTGTTACCTCCTTAAATAACCCAGACAAATCAAAGTAAAAAGAGATAATTTAGTTTTTGAAAATGATACCTCAAAAGGACAAAAACATGAATTTACTATGATCACCTTTATTATTGTCTAAATCTCACCCATCAATATTGCTGTTAAGTAAGCTCACATCTCCAAAACAGTTCTAATTCCAATTCCAATGTATCCCTTTCAGGGTCACAAATCAAAATGGAAGAGTGTCCAATCTCTTTTACAACCCACTCCAGTACTCTTGCCTGGAAAATCCCATGGATGGAGGAGCCTGGTGAGCTGCAGTCCATGGGGTCGCGAAGAGTCAGACACGACTGAGTGACTTCCCCTTTCACTTTTCACTTTCATGCATTGGAGAAGGAAATGGCAACCCACTCCAGTGTTCTTGCCTAGAGAATCCCAGGGATGGGGGAGCCTAGTGGGCTGCCGTCTATGGGGTCACACAGAGTTGGACACGACTGAAGTGATTTAGCAGTAGCAGCAGCAGCCTTCTGTCCAGAGAAGGCAATGGCAACCCACTCCAGTACTCTTGCCTGGAAAATCCCACGGATGGAGGAACCTGGTAGGCTGCAGTCCATGGGGTCGCTAGGAGTTGAACACGACTGAAGGACTTCACTTTTACTTTTCACTTTCATGCATTGGAGAAGGAAATGGCAACCCATTCCAGTATTCTTACCTGGAGAATCCCAGGGATGGGGAGCCTGGTAGGCTGCCATATATGGAGTTGCACAGAGTTGGACATGACTGAAGCAACTTAGCAGCAGCGGTATCAGCCTTCTCTTAAACTATCAAAGTTTGGAAATTTTCTAAAGAAAACAGAGATGAATCTCCATGTCATCGTAGAGAACAGGAACCCAAAGATGCTACACAGAGGTTCCCTCAACTGGCCCTGGCCCTCACTTCTGAAGGCTGACTGCTCCGTCTTCAATCACAGAGGGAAAGATCACCTGGCTGCTGCTCTGACTCAGGCCCCCTTTTCCTCCTTCCTTGCCACCACTGCAGACAAGGGTGGGAAGGCCCCCTGTCTTTGGTTGACTCTGAACAGAAACACCATGACTTGCCACTTGCTGGTCTCCGCCTAGGCTTGCGGACCCCACAGGAACTCATAGCAGGCAGAGTGGCTGCCCTCCCCAGGTTCAGAGGAGGCCAAGGGGGATTCAGCCTCCCCCACCTCAGCCCCCAAGAGCTGCACCTCCACAGGGCCTTGAGCCTCTCCTGGGTCCTGAAGATCTTCCTTGGTCTTGCTTGGCTTACTCAGGTCACTCATCTCGACCACAAGCCTGATTCCTAGGATCAAACCATAGACAGGAGTGATGCAGGGAACAGATCGGGACCATGGGCCTTGGCTGAGAAACGCACCCAGGATGGTCTGACACAGGCAACTTAAGTCTCCTCTTGAGGGGTCCCCTAAGTTCTCCCTCAGGGTCCTCACCTAAACTCTTTCAGAACCCAAGAATCTCATCACCAGTCTATGAGGTCCCGCCCCTTATGTAAATTCTCCAATGTCCCTGAGACCTTGTGCTTATGCAGCCACCAGAATTGCCCTAGGCTGACAGCAGGTCCTGGGACCTGCAGGGTTCCCTGTGTCCTCTCTCAAGGTCCTCATCTTGAGCCCTAGCACTTCCAGGAATGCCCCTTGTGTTGATCAGAGGTGGGACCCTCACACCAAGGCCGCCACTGCACCGAGACCCTTAAGGACAGTCTGTGGACATGACATCAGGGTTCCATGCCCAGGGTTTCCCAGAGCTGGGAGGATGTACCCGGCCGTCCTCAAACCTCCTGCTCTTCACTTTGACTCTCAGTAGGTCTGGGCACCACCTTCTCACCCTGACATTGTTCCCCTTAGAACCAGGCCCTCCCCAGCCAGGACCCCTTAGAGGCAAGCGGGAGTAGGGGGCTTATTCCCACAACACTGCTGGGGACCCAGGGTCCGATAGCACTGACATCCTGGATGTCCTGGGGTCCCAGAGCCCACCTCAGGGTTCTACCTTGACTCATAGCACAGCTGGATTCCTTCACTCTGCTGACCTGAACCTGGGCACATGACCCAGGCCCTCACTTCTTCCCTCCCATTGGGATCAGTGATGTCACATCTGGACGCCATTACCCCAGTCCCCCAGGGCTGTCAGGAGGGCAGTACATGCATCCCCTGGGGACCCCCAGTCTCCTCGAGTCTCCGCAGGATGTGGGCCCCTCTGTCTGCCCATCTGTGACTGCACCACAAATTCCAAGCCTCTGAATCCCTGAGTTCACTGAGAAAGTGAGGGGGCGTGGGGTCTCAGCCTGCCAACCCAGACTAGGTCCCCCAGGATGCCCAGTAGGAGTGGAGTGTATTCTTTGGGACCCTCTGTTCTGTCGTGCCTGGACCCTCTCATCCTCACTCAGTAGGGGGCCTCCTTAACCCTTGAGAGAAGGCTGCAGTCCCAGCACAGATGCTGGATGGGGCCTGCTGCACCCATGACCATAGGGGAGCACAGGGAACCACTCACCTTCACATGGGGGCCCCTCTTCAGTCACCAGACTTTGTAAACTTTTGTATAAAAGATGCTGTTTTAGCCAAAGAGGGTGAGGAGTGGCAGGTGAGTTAGCAAGAACTCAGCTGCCTGGAGATGGCCTTGGGCCCTCAGAGTGACTTTAGACTCCCACTCTAGGTATGGGGGTGTCCTGCTTCTCCCAGTGTCCCCACTGCTAACATAAGACCTTCCACAGAACACAGGCTCCATAAAGGTCTGTGGAATAAATGAGCCAGGGATCATGGGGGCTTATTAATCTCATCAATTTTCTCCTGCATTCTTAAATAATATCCAGCAAAATCCAACTAAACAGACATGGCTTAGCTGTAGAAAAGAACAGGCTAAAAGTATAAGAAGAAAGATCACTACAATATTTTTTTTTCTGATTCTTCCACCAACAGTATACTGCTAAGTAAGTTCACCTGTGCAAACTAATTGTAATTCCAATCCATGTTACATTGCTCAGGTTCACAAAATAATGGGAGAGTTTCCAATCTCTTTTACAAAACAGCAAAACTCTGGCCCTTAAACTGGGTACGTACAAATACAAGTGTGATCAATGCCGTTCACAAAGTTAGATATTGAAATTTATTAAGTTTTCAGCTGGAAAAAAAAAAATTTGAACAATTCCTAAAGAAAACAGAGATGAATTTCCATGTCATCGTAGAGAACAGGAACCCAAAAGTGCTACACACTGGGTACCCCAACTGACCCGGGCCCTCACTACTGAGAAGGCTGACTGCTCCCTCTTCAGTCACAGACAGAAGGATCACCTGGCTGCTGCTCTGGCCCAGGGACCCTCTTCCTCTTCCCTCACAGCCTCTGCAAATAGAGGTGGGAAGACCCTGGAAATCCTTTCATTGTCCCTAAGCAGATACTATGTGACTAACCACTTGCTGGTCTCTGCATAGGCCCAGGGATGCCACAGGAACTCATAGCGAGCAAGGTTGCTGTCAGGCACCTGCCGGTACTCCAGGTAACCCTCCCACACCCACACATGGGTCAACAGCTCCCTGGGCTCCCCAAAGATGGAGTGCTCCCTCCTGGGACACACCCCCATCCTGCTGAGTGTTTCCCAGACCACATCCTCAGGGGTGAAGTCTCCATTTTGGATGATCAGGCTGAGGACCAGCAGCAGGAGCCCGGCCTTTGGCAGGCTCTGCCCACCACTCGGTGAGGCCCAGGGTGGGGACCAAGATGTAGATGTGCTCCCTGGGGTACACCTCCTTCACTGCCATGCCAAAGACCAACTGCAAGCACTGGGCGACTTTATGGAAGACCACAGGTATGTGGTCCTGGTTATCCGTGAGGATCATATTCAGTATTTCGGTCTTGGAGTTCAGCTCCTTGGCACAATACTTGAGGAGCATGAACTTAAACAGGTTAGCCATCATCTCCTTAAGAGCTTCTTGGGGCAAGGCCTCCACAGGGCTGAGGAGGAGACTGAGGGAGAGAAGGCTGAGGGGGCTGCAGCCTTCCTCCACCTCAGACCACAGGGACTGCCCCTCTACCTGGCCTCGGCCTCCCCTGGGTCTTGAAGGTCTTCTTCAAGTTTGCTCAGCTCACTCATCTTGATCCTGAGCGCAATGCCTGGGACCAAACCACAGACAGGAGTGAGGCAGAGGGAT
Organism: Bos indicus; assembly: GCF_029378745.1. NCBI lineage: Eukaryota > Metazoa > Chordata > Mammalia > Artiodactyla > Bovidae > Bos > Bos indicus. The sequence goes on along the minus strand of NC_091789.1, from coordinate 40,327,107 downwards.
AGACGCAAACCATGTGCCTGAAGGACAGAGGGGGTGTGAGCGGCCTGACCTGAGAAACGCACCCTGGGCAGTCTGACACAGGCCACTTACAGGTCTCCTCTTGAGGGGTGATCTCGAGCTTCACAGGGGTACTCTTCCTGGACGGCCAGACACCTGGCTACCTGAAGGAGGAAGGGCAATGTCTCCCCAGGGTGCAGTCAGAACAGCTGGAAGTTCCTGAGATGACCAGGTGTGGGAATATGGGCTTTGTGGTTTCCCTCTGTTCTGGGAAGGGGAGCCCCTGGTGCACACTCACGACACCCTCCTCACCTTGACTCCTGGCACTGCCTGGATCTCCTCTGATCTCTGACCTCAGAACACGGGCCTCAGACCTCTGCTTCACCTCCTGTTTCCTGGAGCTCCTGTGAGAGACATGGAGGGGACACCTCAGGGGTAGACTGAGACATATCTCTGGGCCTTCCATGCTGGTAGGTGGGGTGGACTCTGTGAAGTCCCCCCAGTTGTGGGGTGAGGTCCCCTCAGGGCTTCCTTGTAGTGCTCACCTTTCCCCTGGCACAACCTGGTCCCTCCCCTTTGGGGGCCTGCAGGGAAACTCAGAACAAGACCCTAGTCTGAGCAGAAAGTGCTGATGGGCCCCATGTGTGGCCACACTTGCCCAGGGCTTCCTGTGGGTTCTAGGTTGGGGAGATACCCGGTCCTCAGCTCCTCCTCATGTCCTTCCTGGCCTCCAAAAACTGACCACAGGGACAGGACAGGAGTCTACTCAGTTATCCCTCCGGATCTGTAGAGTATACCCTCTGCAGACCTGAACACTGCCCCCTCTGCCCGAACACCTCAGATCCTGAGGTCCCTAAGCCATAGGTCAGGAAAACGCTCATCCTGCTATGGGGCCTCCAAGATCCCCATCAAAGGCAAGGATACCTCCCTGTCTTAAGGTCTAACCACCTCTGTCATTCCTTGCACGGAGCCTGGACTCCAGCAGGGCCCAGGATTGTCCCATCTGCCATTTTGAGACCTCACTGCTTTCACGAGGTCCCCAGTCCTCTGAGACCCCCATGTCAGGAATTCAGACAGGCCTAATGTGCTCTTCTCACACCAAGCTCTCCCAGGGCCGACTATAGGTGTGGAGACCTGCGGGGTTCCATTGGTCCTCACTCAGGGTCTCCTCTGTCCTCTTTCAGGCACCTCACCTTACCTCTGGGCAGGACCTGGGATTCTCGCCTCTCCCCATCTGAAGCCCAGCCCCTTATACCAGGGTCTCATCTCTCCAAGACCCAGATGTCAGGAAATCAGACCATGCCTGTTGCACTCATCCTATCCCCACAATTGCCCTGGACTGACGACAGAGATGAGCTTCTCTGAGGTGTCCTCTGATTGGGGTTCAGGGTCCTCTAGTTCCTTCTCAGGGTCCTCAACCTGACACCCCACCAGACCTGGGAATTGGCCCACCTGAAGCCTTGCCACATATGTGAGGTCCCCAGTCTGAGACCTGGATGCCAGGAAGTCTGGCAGGATGTCAGGATGTCTAATGAGCTCATCGTAACCCAGGGCCACCAAGGACTGACAGCAGGGACCGGCTTCCCTTGGTCTCCTCTGATTGGGGTCCAGCATCCCCTCAGTCCTCCCTCAGGGTCCTCACCTAAACTGCTTCAGAACCTAAGACTCTCCCCTCCAGTCTCTGAGGCCTCACCCCTTATATCAAGTCTCCAGTGTCTCTGAGACCTGATACTCACGTCCCCACCAGAGTCACCCTTGGCATGACAGCAGGTTCTGGGACCTGTGGGATTCCTTGTGTCCTCCATCAAGGTCCTCATCTTGAGCCCTGACATGTCCAGGTATGCCCCTTGTGTTGACCAGAGACGGGACCCTCACACCAAGGCCATCACTTCAGTGGGACCCCCAGCCAGAGGAGTCTGCAGACACGACATCAGGGCTCCATGCTCAGGGATTCCCAGAGCTGAGATGATGCCTTGGACATTCTTCAACCCTCCTTCTGCTCTTCACTTTGACTCTCAGCAGGTCTGAGCACAACCCTCTGTCCCTGACCTTGTTCCCCTTAGAACCAGGCCCTCCCCAGCCAGGACTCCTGAGAGGCAAGTGAGAGTAAGGGGCTAATTCCTACAACTCTGCCAGGGTCTCCCTGGGCTGAGACAATTGATGACTTGGAAATCCTGGTGTCACAGAGACCCTCTGAGGGTTCTACCTTGACTCCTAACACAGCTGGGTTCCTTTACTCTGCTGACCTTAACCTGGGAACCTGACCCAAGCCCTCACTTCTCCCCTCCCATCAGGATCAATGAGGTTAAATTTGAATGCCATGCTCCCTGGTCCCCCAGGGCTCTCAGGAGGGAGGCACAAGCATCCCCTGGGGACCCTAGAGAAGACCCTCATCTCGAGTCTTCACAGGACATGGGCACCTCCCTCTGCCCACCAGAGAATGTGTCCCACAGACCAAGCCTATGACTCCCTGAGTTCACTGAGGAAGTGAGCAGGTGTGGAGTCTCAGCCTGACAGCCCAGACCGGGATGCCCAGATATTTCAGTTGGGGACGAGTTGTGGTTTTTTTTTTTTTTTTTTTTTTTTGATGTTGAAAAATTTTTGATATATAAATTTATTTATTTTAATTGGAGGCTAATTACTTTACAATATTGTATTGGTTTTACGATACATCAACATGATTTCGCCATGGTGTACACGTGTTCCATATCCTGAACACTCCTAATAACTCCCTCCCCATACCATTCCTCTGGGTCATCCCAGTGCACCAACTGCAAGCATCCTGTATCAGGCATTGGAACTGGACTGGCGATTCATTTCACATATGATATTACACATGTTTCAGTGCCATTCTCCCAAATCATCCCACCCTCGACCTCTCCCACAGAGTCCAAAAGACTGTTCTATACATTTGTGTCTCTTTTGCTGTCTTGCATACAGAGTTATCATTACCATCTTTCTAAATTCCATATATATGTGTTAGTATACTGTAGTGGTGTTTTTTTTTTTTTTTCTGGCTTACTTCACTCTGTATAATAGGCTCCAGTTTCATCGACCTCATTAGAACTGATTGAAATGTATTCTTTTTAATGACTGAGTAATACTCCATTGTGTATATGTACCACAGCTTTCTGATCCATTCATCTGCTGATGGGCATCTAGGTTGCTTCCATGTCCTATCTATTATAAACAGTGCTGTGATGAACACTGGGGTATACGTGTCTCTTTCAATTCTGGTTTCCTCGGTGTGTATGCCCAGCAGAGGGACTGCTGGGTCATAAGGCAGTTCTATTTCCAGTTTTTTAAGGAATCTCCACACTGTTCTCCATAGTGGCTGTACTAGTTTGCAATCCCACCAACAGTGTAAGAGGGTTCCCTGTTCTCCACACCCTCTCCAGCATTTACTGCTTGTAGACTTTTGCATAGCAACCATTCTGACTGGCGTGAAATGGTACCTCATTGTGGTCTTGATTTGCATTTCTCTGGTAATGAGTGATGTTGAGCATCTTTTCATGTGTTTGATAGCCATCTGTATGTCTTCTTTGGAGAAATGTCTGTTTAGTTCTTTGGCCCATTTTTTTATTGGGTCGTTTATTTTCTGGAATTGAGCTGCAGGAGTTGCTTGTATATTTTTGAGATTAACTATTTGTCTGTTACTTCACTTGCTGTTATTTTCTCCCATTGTGAAGGCTGTTTTTTCACCTTGCTTATAGTTTCCTTTGTTGTGCAGAAGCTTTTAATTTTAATTAGGTCCCATTTGCTTATTTTTGCTTTTATTTCCAATATTCTGGGAGGTGAGTCATAGAGGATCCTGCTATGATTTATGTCGGAGAGTGTTTTGCCTATGTTCTCCTCTAGGAGTTTTATAGTTGCTGGTCTTACATTTAGATCTTTAATCCATTTGAGTTTATTTTTGTGTATGGTGTTAAAAAGTGTTCTAGTTTCATTTTTTTACAAGTGGTTGACCAGTTTTCCCAGCACCACTTGTTAAAGAGATTGTCTTTTCTCCATTGTATATTCTTGCCTCCTTTTTCAAAGATAAGTTGTCCATAGGTGCATGGACTTATCTCTGGGCTTTCTACTTTGTTCCATTGATCTACATTTCTGTCTTTGTGCCAGTACCATACTGTCTTGATGACTATGGCTTTGTAGTAGAGCCTGAAGTCAGGCAGGTTGATTCCTCCAGTTCCATTCTTCTTTCTCAAGATTGCTTTGGCTATTCGAGGTTTTTTGTATTTCCATACAAATTGTGAAATTATTTGTTCTAGCTCTGAGAAAAATACCGTTGGTAGTTTGATAGGGATTGCATTGAACCTATAGATTGCTTTGGGTAGTATACTCATTTTCACTATATTGATTCTTCTGATCCATGAACATGGTATATTTCTCCATCTATTAGTGTCCTCTTTGATTTCTTTCACCAATGCTTTATAGTTTTCTGTATATAGGTATTTTCTTTCTTTAGGTAGATATATTCCTAAGTATTTCATTCTTTTTGTTGCAGTGGTGAATGGAATTGTTTCCTTAATTTCTCTTTCTATTTTCTCATTATTAGTGTATAGGAATGCAAGGGATTTCTGTGTGTTGATTTTATATCCTGCAACTTTACTATATTCATTGATTAGTTCTAGTAATTTTCTGGTGGAGTCTTTAGGGTTTTCTATGTAGAGGATCATGTCACCTGCAAACAGTGAGTTTTACTTCTTTTCCAATTTGGATTCCTTTTATTTCTTTTCCTGCTCTGATTGCTGTGGCCAAAACTTCCAAACCTATGTTGAATAGTAGTGGTGTAATTGGGGACTCTTGTCTTGTTCCTGACTTTAAGGGAAATGCTTTCAATTTTTCACCATTGAGGATAATGTTTGCTGTGGGTTTGTCATATATAGCTTTTATTACGTTGAGGTACGTTCCTTCTATTCCTGCTTTCTGGAGAGTTTTTATCATAAATGGATGTTGAATTTTGTCAAAGGCTTTCTCTGCATCTATTGAGATAATTATATGGCTTTTATTTTTCAATTTGTTAATGTGGTGTATTACATTGACTGATATGTGGATATTGAAGAATCCTTGCATTCCTGGGATAAAGCCCACTTGGTCAAGATGTATAATCTTTTCAATGTGTTGTTGGATTCTGATTGTTAGAATTTTGTTAAAGATTTTTGCATCTATGTTCATCAGAGATATTGGCCTGTAGTTTTATTTTTGTGTGTGGCATCTTTGTCAAGCTTTGGTGTTAGGGTGATGGTGGCCTCATAGAGTGAGTTTGGAAGTGTACATTCCTCTGAAATTTTCTGGAAGAGTTTGAGTAGAATAGATGTTAGCTCTTCTCTAAATTTTTGGTAGAGTTCAGCTGTGAAGCTGTCTGGACCTGGGCTTTTGTTTGCTGGAAGAAATCTGATTACATTTTCAATTTTCATGCTTCTGATGGGTCTGTTAAGATTTTCTATTTCTTCCTGGTCCAGTTTTGGGAAGTTGTACTTTTCTAAGAATTTGTCCATTTCTTCCAAGTTGTCCATTTTATTGGCATATAATTGCTGATAGTAGTCTCTTATGATCCTTTGTATTTCTGTGTTGTCTGTTGTGATCTCTCCATTTTCATTTCTAATTTTATTGATTTGATTTTTCTCCCTTTGTTTCTTGATGAGTCTGGCTAATGGTTTGTCAATTTTAGTTATCCTCTCAAAGAACCAGCTTTTGGCTTTGTTGATTTTTGCTCTGGTCTCTTTTGTTTCTTTTGCATTTATCTCTGCCCTAATTTTTAGGATTTCGTTCCATCTACTAATCCTGGGGTTCTTAATTTCTTCCTTTTCTAGTTGCTTTAGGTGTAGAGTTAGGTGATTTACTTGACTTTTTTCTTTTTTCTTGAGGTATGCCTGTATTGCTGTGAACTTTCCCCTTAGCACTGCTTTTACAGTGTCCCACAGGTTTTGCGCTGTTGTGTTTTCATTTTCATTTCTTTCTATTCATATTTTGATTTCTTTTTTGAATTCTTCTGTGATTTATTGGTTATTCAGCAGTGTGTTGTTCAGCCTCCATATGTTGTGATTTTTAATAGTTTTTCTCCCGTAATTGAGATCTAATCTTACTGCATTGTAGTCAGAAAAGATGCTTGGAATGATTCCTTTTTTTTTTTTTTTTTTTACCAAGGCTAGATTTATAGCCCAGGATGTGATCGATCCTGGGGAAGGTTCCATGTGCACTTGAGAAAAACGTGAAATTCATTGTTTTGGGGTGAAATGTCCTATAGATATCAGTTAGGTCTAATTGGTCTATCACTATCAGTTCAGTTCAGTCACTCAGTTGTGTTGGACTCTTTGCATCCCCATGGACTGCAGCACGTCAGTCTTTCCTGTCCATCACCAACTCCCAGAGATTGCTCAAACTCATGTCCATCAATCAGTGATGCCAATCAAACATCTCATCCTCTGTTGTCCCCTTCTCCTCAGACTTCAGTCTTTTCAGCATCAGGGTCTTTTCCAATCAGTCAGTTCTTTCAGTCAGTTGGCCAAAGTAGTACAGCTTCAGCTTCAGCTTCGGTCCTTCCAATGAATATTCAGGACTGATTTTCCTTAGGATGGACTGGTTGGGTTTCCTTGCTGTCCAAGGGACTCTGAAGAGTCTTCCTCAACACCACAGTTCAAAACCATCAATTCTTTGGTGCTCAGCTTTCTTTATGCTGCAACTCTTGCATCCATACATGACTACTGGAAAAACCATAACTTTAACTATATGGAGCTTTGTTGGCAAAGTAATGTCTCTGCTTTTTAATATGCTGTCTAAGTTTGTTCTATTTTTTTCTTCCAAGAAGCATGGTTGCAGACACCATATTCAGTAATTTTGAGCCTAAGAAAATAAAGTCTGTCACTGTTTCCATTGCTTCCCCGTCTATTTGCCATGAAGTGATTGGACCAGATGCCATGATCTTCATTTTCTGACTGTTGAGTTTTAAGCCAGCTTCTTCTTTGTTACATTCACTAGTTTGTTGCATTTTTAGATTCCACATACAGATGATATTACAGAGTATTTGTCTTTCTCTTTCCCTAATTTGACTTATTTTACTAAGGAAAATTCCTCACAAGTCCATCCATATTGTTGCAAATAGCAAATTTTCATTCTTTTTTGTGACTGAGTAATATCCCAGTGTGTGTGTGTGTGTGTGTGTGTGTGTGTGTGTGTGTGTGTGCATGCAGCTCTGTATACAATACTGCTTCTTTATTCATTTATCTGTTGATGAGCATTTGGTTTGCTTTCATATCTTGGCTAGTGTCTTAACTAGTGGGATTCTCCCTCTCCCACAAATTCTTTCTTCTTTTCTCTTTAGAGAGGATCCTCTAACATTTATTTCAGGTTTAGTTTAGTATTGATGAACTCTTAATTTTTGCTTGTCTGAGAAGCACTTTGTCTCTCAATTCTGAATGATAATCTTACTGGGTAGATATTCAGGTTGTAAGTATTTCTCTTTCAACATTTTAAATATAAATATATAATGCCACTCACTGTGGCCTGCAAGGTTTCTATACAAAATTTAGCAGATAGCCTTATGGTGCTTCCCTTTTATGTGATTCTGTGATTTCTCTTGCTGCCTTTAGAATCTTCTCTTTATTTTTAACTCCTGCCATTTTAATTATACTGTATCTTAGTGTGCGTTTGTTTTATTTTGGTTTATTTTTGTTTATTTTTGGTTTATTTTGTTTGGTACCCTGTGTGATTTCTGTACTACCTTCTGGTTTTGGAAGTTTTCAGCCATAATTTCATCAAATACAATTTACCATCTTTTCTCTCTTTTATTCTTTTGAGACACCAATAATATGAATGCTGATAAGCTTAATGTTATCCATAGGTCTCTTAAACTGTTCTCATTTTCTTTGGGGGGGGGAAGGTTTCTTTTAGCTATTCTGATTGGTGATTTCCATTATTATTCACTCCTGTGTTATTGTCAGTTCTGCTGTTAATTCTTCTTGTTTTTTTTTTTTTAATTTCTGTTAATGTATTCCTCAGCTCTGTCTGGTTCTTTTTTATATTTTCTGGTTCCTTGTTAGAATTTTCAATGCGTTTTCCTATTTTTTTCTAGTTGAGTTAGCATTATTATTACTGTTTCTTTGGACACTTTACCTAGTTAATTCTTTATCTGTTATTTAGTTGTTTGGTCATAGGTTCAAAATAAAGCACAATTGCACTCATCTCACATGCTAGTAAAGTAATTCTTAAAATTCTCCAAACCAGGCTTCAGCAATATGTGAACCATGAAATTCCAGATGTTCAAGTTGGTTTTATAAAAGGCAGAGGAATCAGAGATCAAATTGCCAATATCTGCTGGATCATCAAAAAAGCAAGAGAGCTTCAGAAAAACATCTATTTCTGTTTTATTGACTATGCCAAAGCCTTTGACTGTGTGTACTGGGGTCCAGCCCTGGTAGGATCCAGGGAATCCCTCAGGAGGATGGCATCAGTGAATAGGGAAAGTAAAAGGGGAGAGAAAGAGGCTTGATCTTCCTTGGTTTACACAGAAAGCCAATAAAGTCCAAGACACTGGACTTGCTCTGTCTACGGAGGCCACAGGAGCCCTCTCGGTGGGGTGAAGACGCAGGGCGCCCTTCCCCTGAAGACGCTAGGCACCTTCCAGATTGAGTCTTAGAAACCCGGGCAGATAAGTGGACTCAGAGAGCCCCTGTGCTCCAAGTAGTCATCCTGAAAGAAGAACAGAGAGAGAAAAGGAGAGAAAAGGGAAAAAGAATGACACGCGGAGACCAAGCTCTGATGAAGCCAGCTCCGTAGCTTTATTTTCAAAAGGACCTTTTATACCCCAAGTTGTACATAGAGGATAATAGGGGGTATAGAGCCATGAAAGGTCAGCAGTCCTTGATCCTTATCGAGACCAGGTTTCTTTCTGCAAACTTACCATATACAAAGGCTTTAGGTGATTTACATCATCTTCTGGCCAGGAGGCATGTTAACATTTTTCTTCTGATAAAGCTGAGTCAACCAGAAAAACTTATTTTCTCCAAAGGTGATTTCTTTAAAGTTTGGCAACACTTTCTGAAAGCACTAGATAAAGTTGCATTCCTATAGGGCAAAGTGCAGTGGGGGATGACAAGGAAAGAATTTATTAACTCAAGGGTCGAAGGAGGTTAACATCAAGGTTACTACTTATATTTCTATATACCAACTATATTAATTAATATACTCACAAGGACACAATGGGTAAGGGATATGGAAACTTGGTAGCAAGCATTAGCTCAAGAATGAAATCTTCCATCAGTTCTGTTCTAATAATTTTAACTCCCTGAGAAGCTCTATATTGTTTGAATATCTTAAGCTTCCCATGCCTCTCGCGGTTGGGAGGCTGTAAACAATCATATGCGTAGCTGTGGGAGTCCGGTTAAACCTGTCAGGCAAGTTAGAAAGCTATCTGAGGGATTTGAATTGAAACACTCCTATTGTGCCCAGGAGACTTATTAACTAGAGCTCTAAGTTGATGTCCTTCAGAGAAAGGTGGTCGGGGATAGCCTCCCATTAATGTCAGAGGAGTTGGTGCAAGTCATAAAATAGTAAGACAGACAGATTCTGGTTTTGGGGTAGATACTCGAGCAGGTCCAGGGGGTCCCTCGAGTCCTGATTCACCTTTGCCTTCAGGTCCTCTCTGCATGACCTTTGTCATGAGTGGGATCTCCCGTGCTGGTTCCTGGCATCTCCCCCTTTTTTATTTCTTAAGACAGCCAGATGCAATTCAGTCGCGAGCTTCTGAGTGCTCTGTTGGAGAGTTCTGACAATACAAGGATGAATAATTATGAGAAGCAGAATTAGAGCAGCCACAGCAGCATAGCAAAAAATAGTAGACAGAATGTTCTTTCCTGAAATAAAGTTAGAGAATGTATGGAAAAAGTCACTTGCTACTCCTGCGGCAGTAAAATCTAATCGGGAGTGTTCCATGGTCTTTATCTGATTATGAAGTTTTCCTAAATCTAAACTAATGCTGGAGCTGTTCCAGACACCTGAAATATGATTTTTAATCTTTTCCCAGTTATAATCTGGCTCGTTTACTTTCAGAGCCATCACACAAATCCACTGAAGTCGGCATGACAGGACAGTGCCAACTTCACTTTTAATGCCTGTAATTCAGTCCCAATATGTATTATTGCTTTCTCTAGGGCATCTACCCTCATTTCCAGTTTCTTGTCTATAGCTTCCTGTGTTGCCAATGTTAAAGAAACATTTTTGGACATAGTATCAACATATTGAGCAGTATGTACTTGTTGAGTCAATGATATTGCTGCCACAGTAACAGAAGTAATTGCAGTTATTAAAGCTGACATTCCCAAGATAAGTAAGCCCACAAACCATCGTGATCACATTAAATCTTGTAGTTATTGTAATACAGCAAGACCATAGTAATAATACCAATATGTGGTTACAGTCACAGGCACCATAAGATAGGGTGGATGTTGAAGCACCACAAAGGAGCAAACATTATATTGAGGGGTCAAACAAGGTGAAAGTATACATTGTTCACAAGTAGTATATTAGGTCCACCTCTTTCTTACTGACCTCTTTGGCCCTGATCACTATGTCTGCATTGCAAAATGCCTGTTGTGGGTGTACCGGGGAGCAGCTGTAGGCATCGGCCTGGGGGAGCAGCGTCTCCAGCAGCAGGTGGCAGAAAGCGAGTGGCAGGCTGCAGGCCACTGTGTCCATGGTGGGCAGAGGGGTGGGGGTCACGGACTCGGGCTAGCTGCTGCCACTTGGGCTCACGGCATTCCCCTCTCACCAGCAGGGCCACATTGGTCTGGATGGTACTCCACAGGCGCACTCTCCTCTCCGGCCTTCACTCGCTGCACAAACTTTTTTGGCTGTAGGTTGCGGGGTGCAATGAGGAGGGTGTGGGACACAACTGGCGGCGTGGAGGCGAGAGCTGGCTGGGGGGTGGCAAGCGACCAAATGCATGTGAAGTGGACCTGGTGTCTGAGGACTGTGACATGACGAATTAGTCTGTCCAGGATCCAAATCGGAGAATCTGCGTCCTGTGTAAAAATACAAGCATACCCTTGCCCACAAGTTAGCAACACATCTGGCCCTTTTCACTCTCTAGTAAGGAGGTCTTTTCACTTGATCAGGGGCCGAGTCATAGCCCCTTCAGGAATCTAGTGTCTCATCATTGTAGTCTGTCCCTGTGTGTCTAAGTTTAAATGATTAATTACAAACAAAGCAGGGTGTAGAACATGACGTGGAGAGGAATATTTAAATTTTTTATCTTAATTTAGCTATCTGATTTTTTAAAGTCTGGTGTGTCCTTTCCACTATGGTTTGACCTTGGGGATTATAAGGTATTCTTGTTGAATGTACTACGGAAAATTGTTGACAAAATCTTTTAAAAGCAGCAGAAGTATAAGCCAGGATATGAGTTTCATCCATTTGCAAGAGAGCATTAGGCCTAAGGCCTTGGGGATTTATTCCTAATGGTGGAGATGGATTAAATATTGGGCAATTTGGACATAACTATTAGTCTAGCTGTTTCCCTAAGGATATGAAATTCATACCTTAAACCAGCTGCATTTTGATGGTGAATTTTGTGAGAATTTTTGGCCTTGTCAATCTTTTTATGTAAGTTTAAAACAATTACTTTAGTCAATGCATCTGCCAAAACATTTCCTTCAAGTAAAGGACTGGGCAAGCCGGAATGGGCTCTAATGTGTCCCACAAAATATTTCTTATCTATGTGTTTAATCTCTTTCTGTAAATCAGATAACAAGGAAAAGATAGTAGTTTTATTTTCTGGAATATTAGCAGTCTCTATATGAGGAAACAACCCTACAATATGTCAGGAGTCAGTCAAAAGATTGAAGGTGTGGTGTCTTAAATGTTGAAAAGCCCAAATAACTGTTTGTAACTCAGCCCTGATATTTTATTCCCTTGAATTAAAACATCTTTTAAAGGCCTTGGAGCTGTAATTTCCTGTACCCAAAAGGCTAGATCACTAGATCCAAATGTTCTATGGCCCTTAGCTTAAGAAGTCAAGTTTTCTCCTGTCTGATAATAAGGTAAATGCAAAAGCTGTGTTACTCTTTGGCCTTTATTAATTTGCACAGTTTTGGTAGGCAGCGAGATCAAAACTTTAATTTCTCCAATATAATCAGAATCTACTACACCAGGCACCACCAAAATTCCTTGAAAAGAAAGTGAGCTACGCCCCAGCACAAGTCCTACAATGGCCGCAGGCAAAGGGCCAGCCACTCCCGTTGGAATTGGAGTAACCGGCACATCAGGGGTTAATATTGTTGCTAAATCCCCTTACCCTTCCGCTTTTTTCCTACCCTGGGTGAGGCCCCCCTGAGGGGGTTTTCTCCAAGGAGCACACTCTGCATATTGTGCACACATCTGTTTTTAAAGTTCCTTTGTTCAAAAAACTTTTTATCTTCTTCAGGCTTAGGCAATGCTTTGGGAGGCTTTGTGGGCAAAGTGGGGAACTCCTGGGCCCTGGGAGGCGCAAACGGAGGCGGCGGTGATCGCCTTAAATCAGAAAGTGGTGGATAAGTTTTTAAAGGTTTGCATAGATGGGGAAGGGGCTCTCCAGGGTGCCTGAACACAGTGTCCTGTAAGCCCTCTCCTTCCTCGGGAGGTAGAGCACAGTCTCCCTCCTTTTTCTCATCAATGACAGAAAATATGATCTGCGCAGAAAGTGGAGACCCACCACCATCCATCTCTATAGCCTCCCCCATAGGCTATCTAACAGCCTCATGATGGGGGTCCAGGACATTTCTAATCACATTCCACAGAGCAAAAGCATCTACAGGAACCCTTTCTGGCCCAAGTATCTAAAGCGTCCCTAATCATGTTCCATAGAGAAAAGGTGTCAGTAGGGACTTTTTCTGGGCCATGCAAAGCATAATAAATTTTTAGCGGTTTTCCTACCTTTTCCCAAGTATCTAGGTTAACAGTACCCTCTTCTGGAAACCAAGGACATTGCTCTTGTACAAATGTAATAAAATATTGAACATTAGCTTTCTTAACCTTAATTCCTCTTTTATTTAACAGTTGCAAGATTACTCCTATAAAGAGTTGTTGTTCTTTTGATTCATTGTTACCCATGTCAGAAAATTTCTATCTTTTCTACTTCTTCTTTGAAAAGATTTCACTTCCCACTCCTTCTCACCCTACTTATCTTATGCAGGGGGGTCTGCAGCACCGAGTGGGGTCCTAGCCATCCGAAAAACTGCACAATGGGGGGAGGCTTACCTTCAGGAGCCTGCTCCGGGCACCACTTACCGGGGTGCAGCCCTGGCAGGATCCAGGGAATCCCTCAGGAGGACGGCATCAGCGAATAGGGAAAGTAAAAGGGGAGAGAAAGAGGCTTGATCTTCCTTGGTTTACAAAGAAAGCCAATAAAGTCCAAGACACTGGACTTGCTCTGTCCACGGAGGCCACAGGCACCCTCTCGGTAGGGTGAAGACGCAGGGCGCCCTTCCCCTGAAGACGCTAGGTGCCTTCCAGATTGAGTCTTAGAAACCCGGGCAGATAAGTGGACTCAGAGAGCCCCTGTGCTCCAAGTAGTCATCCTGAAAGAAGAACAGAGAGAGAAAAGGAGAGAAAAGGGAAAAAGAATGACATGCAGAGACCAAGCTCTGATGAAGCCAGCTCCGTAGCTTTATTTTCAAAAGGACCTTTTATACCCCAAGTTGTACATAGAGGATAATAGGGGGTATAGAGTCATGAAAGGTCAGCAGTCCTTGATCCTTATCGAGACCAGGTTTCTTTCTGCAAACTTACCATATACAAAGGCTTTAGGTGATTTACATCATCTTCTGGCCAGGAGGCATGTTAACATTTTTCTTCTGATAAAGCTGAGTCAACCAGAAAAACTTATTTTCTCCAAAGGTGATTTCTTTAAAGTTTGGCAACACTTTCTGAAAGCACTAGATAAAGTTGCATTCCTATAGGGCAAAGTGCAGTGGGGGATGACAAGGAAAGAATTTATTAACTCAAGGGTCTAAGGAGGTTAACATCAAGGTTACTACTTATATTTCTATATACCAACTATATTAATTAATATACTCACAAGGACACAATGGGTAAGGGATATAGAAACTTGGCAGCAAGCATTAGCTCAAGAATGAAATCCTCCATCAGTTCTGTTCTAATAATTTTAACTCCCTGAGAAGCTCTATATTGTTTGAATATCTTAAGCTTCCTGTGCCTCTCGCGGTTGGGAGGATGTAAACAATCATATGCGTAGCTGTGGGAGTCTGGATAAACCTGTCAGGCAAGTTAGAAAGCTATCTGAGGGATTTGAATTGAAACACTCCTATTGTGCCCAGGAGACTTATTAACTAGAGCTCTAAGTTGATGTCCTTCAGAGAAAGGTGGTCGGGGATAGCTTCCCATTAATGTCAGAGGAGTTGGTGCAAGTCATAAAATAGTAAGACAGACAGATTCTGGTTTTGGGGTAGATGCTCGAGCAGGTCCAGGGGGTCCCTTGAGTCCTGCCTGACTCGCCTTTGCCTTCAGGTCCTCTCTGCATGACCTTTGTTATGGGTGGGATCTCCCATGCTGGTTCCCGGCATGTGTGGATCACAATAAACTGAGGAAAATTCTTCAAGAGATGGGAATACCAGACCACCTGACCTGCCTCTTGAGAAACATGTATGCAGTCAGGAAGCAACAGTTAGAACTGGACATGGAACAAAAGACTGGTTCCAAATAGGAAAAGGAGTACATAAAGGCTGTATATTGTCACCCTACTTATTTAACTTATATGCAGAGTACATCATAAGAAATGCTGGGCTGGAGGAAGCACAAGCTGGAATCAAGATTGCCAGGAGAAATATCATTAACCTCAGATAGGCAGATGACACCACCCTTATGGCAGAAAGTGAAGAAGAACTAAAGAGCCTCTTGATGAAAGTGAAAGAAGAGAGTGATAAAGTTGGCTTAAAGCTCAGCATTCAGGAAACTATGATCATGGCATCTGGTCCCATCACTTCATGGGAAATAGATGGGAAAACAGTGGAAACAGTGGCTGGCTTTATTTTTCTGGGCTCCAAAATCGCTGCAGATGGTGATTGCAGCCATGGAATTAAAGGAAGCTTACTCCTTGGAAGGAGAGTTATGACTAACATAGATAGCGTATTAAAAAGCCGAGACTCTGTGGGAGATGGAGAGGATGGGATGATTTGGGAGAATGGCATTGAAACATGTATAATATCATATATGAAACGAATTGCCAGTCCAGGTTCGATGCATGATACAGGATGCTTGGGGCTGGTGCACTGAGATGACCCAGAGGGATGGTACGGGGCGGGAGGTGGGAGGGGAGTTCAGGATAGGGAACACGTGTACACCCATGGCAGATTCATGTTGATGTATGGCAAAAACAATACAATATTGTAAAGTAATTAGCCTCTAATTAAAATAAATAAATTTATATTAAAAATAAAAAGCAGAGACATTACTTTGCCAACCAAGGTCCTTCTAGTCAAGGCTGTGGTTTTTCCAGCGGTCATGTATGGATGTGAGAGTTGGACTATAAAGAAAGCTGAGCACCAAATAATTGATGCTTTTGAACTGTGGTGTTGGAGAAGACTCTTGAGAGTCCCTTGGACTGCAAAGAGATCCAACCAGTCCATCCTGAAGGATATCAGTCCTGGGTGTTCATTGGAAAGACTGATGTTGAAACTGAAACTCCAATAATTTGGCCACCTGATGCAAAGAGCTGACTCATTGGAAAAGACCCTGATGCTGCGAAAGATTGAGGGCAGGAGGAAAAGGGGATGACAGAGGGTGAGATGGTTAGATGGCATCACCAACTCAATGGACATGGGTTTGGGTGGACTCCGCGAGTTGATGATGGACAGGGAGGCCTGGCGTGCTGCAGTTCATGGTGTCACAAAGAATCAGACATGACTGACCGACTGAACTGACTTTCTCAGTCTTTCAATGGAGATCAGTCCTTCTGTCTTCCCATTTTTCTCTGCCTCTCTGAATTTAATTGCATCAATTATCTATTATGGTCTTGAAGGGGTGATCTTGTGGGGGAGCATCACTGTACAGCCTGTACCATATTCAGTGGGGGGTGGGGGTGGAGGTGGGGGTGGGCCTGAATTTCATGGACTACAAGTCACATCTTTCCTTGGGGTGTGCAAGCAGCTATCACCTGGGAAGTTCGGCGGTCCCAGGTCTGAAGCCAGATGTGAGGCAGAAACTTCCTTTTTCTCAGTGGCTTTCACTGTCCTATTGGGGGCAGGGTGGGGTCCCAAGTTTCTGGAGAAGAAGCCCTGAATGTCAGACCAGATCTGGCTGTGTTCCCTCAAGTATGTACGCTCCCCTCTCCCAGCACTGCAACGCTTGCCACAGAGGGACAAGAGGAGCATGTTCTGGTTAGGAAAAAAAAGGAGCAAATCTATAGGCTGGCTGCTTACACAGGTCCAGGCTACCTCCAACTTGCCATCTGTGCCAGCACCGGCAGTAGCGTCTCCTGCCCTGCTTAAACATAGCTTCTGATCTGAGACCTCTTAGTCCCTCACAGCTGATCACTTCCCCCAGCCTCTGCTATCCCTACCCTGTTGAAGACGGGTGCCATTGGGCAGGTGAGGCCCTCATGGGCTCTGGGCACATACTGGATCATCTCCTGTGGCAGTCTGGCCTCCACCAGAGATCAGCACTTCTCCTGATGTAAGTGCCCTCCATGAGCATGGCCCTGTCTCTCCCACCCAGATGCCGCCCTGGACCAGATGTACCTCTGTTTCCCACATCCCAACTCTCTGCTTCGTCATGGCAGCCCCTGCTCCAATGCAGATAAGCCACACTAAGTAAGCTTGGCATGTGTAGGGGTGGGCACTTGGGGGGAAAACAGGCATCCACAAATGCAGTCTCAATCTGTCCTCTTTACTGTGGCTTGGGAGCAAGCCCCTGAGCACATGCTCCTGGAGAGGGAAGTCCAGGCTTTCCACAGACCTCCTGTTAGTCCACATGGCTCTGCAACCAGCTAAGGGTGTTTCTCTTCCCTATGTCAGACCCCAGGACTTGTGTGCAATATATGGCTCGAACCACTCACACCCAGGGCATATCTCCAACCGTGTAATCTCCCTTATATTCTTAGTCCTCTCCCATGGGCACAGGTCAGGACTTGAATGATACTTTTTCCTTCCTACCCTATTACCCGTGGATCTTTCTTTGAGAGTAGGTTTAGGAATCTTTCTGCATTTTCCGATTAGTTTTTTGAGCTAATTGTTCTACATGTCGATGTATTTTTTTTTTTAATTTGAGTATATTTGATTTACTATGTTGTGTTTTAGGTGTACAGCAAAGTGATTCAGCTTTACATATACATGTATTTGGACTTCCCACTTGGCTCAGTTGTTAAAGAATCAATGAACGAGATTTGGGTTCAATCCCCGCGTTGGGAAGATATGCTCAGAGGGTCATAACAAGCCACTCCAGTATTCTTGCCTGGAAAATCTCATGGACAGAGGACGCTAGAAAGCTACAGTCCATAGGGTTACAAAGACTAGGGCACATCTGAAGCAACTGAGCTTGCACAGGCACACATACATATATCTATTCCTTTACAAATTCTTTTTCCATTTATGTTGTTACAGAATGTCTAGCAGAGTTGCCTGTGGTTTTGTAGTAGGTCCTTTTTGGCTATCTATTTTATATATAGTGGTGTCTATACCACAGCCTTGTCTAAATCAATGAAACTAAGGCATGCCGGTGGGGCAACCCAAGACGGGTGGGTCATGGTGGAGAGATCAGACTGAATGTGGTCCACTGGAGAAGGGAATGGCAAACCACTTCAGTATGCTTGCCTTGAGAACCCCATGAACAGTATGAAAAAGCAAAATGATAAGATACTGAAAGAGGAACTCCCCAGGTCGGTAGGTGCCCAATATGCTACTGGAGATCAGTGCAGAAATAACTCCAGAAAGAATGAAGGGATGGAGCCAAAGCAAAAACAATACCCAGCTGTGGATGTGACTGGTGGTAGAAGCAAGGTCTGATGCTGTAAAGAGCAATATTGCATAGGAACCTGGAATGTCAGGTCCATGAATCAAGGCAAATTGGAAGTGGTCAAACAAGAGATGGCAAGAGTGAATGTCGACATTCTAGGAATCAGTGAACTGAAATGGACTGGAATGGGTGAATTTAACTCAGATGACCATTATATCTACTACCGCTGGCAGGAATCCCTCAGAAGAAATGGAGTGGCCATCATGGTCAACAAAAGAGTCTGAAATGCAGTACTCAGATGCAATCTCAAAAATGACAGAATGATCTCTGTTCGTTTCCAAGGCAAACCATTCAATATCACAGTAATCCAAGTCTATGCCCCGACCAGTAATGCTGAAGAAGCTGAAGTTGAACGGTTCTATGATGACCTACAAGACCTTTTAATACCATTTCTGTCCTTTATAGAGCCCATCTTTGCATGAAATATTCCCTTGGTATCTCTAATTTTCTTGAAGAGATCTCTAGTCTTTCCCATTCTGTTGTTTGCCTCTATTTCTTTGCATTGATTGCTGAAGACTCAGATGGTGACAAGCCATGCCTTATTTATCATCATGTCAACACAAATAACCAATAAATGATATGTAACAGGAGTCAAAATAGAAAAGAATTTTATTGAACCAAACTGAGGACCATGGCCTAGGGAACAACTTCTCAGTAACTCTCAGAAGCTGTGCTGGAGAAGCATGGTTTTCATCACAGTTTTATATCTTTGCAGAATAAAGAACCATCAAACAGAAACATGCAGGGGTATATTCCTTCAAGATTTCAAAAGTAATAGATTAGCACGTACAGAGTGAATCATCAGGACCTTGGTATCTGGGAAGGAAAACTTATATTTAAAGGAATACTAGCATAAGCATCATAGAATAGGGTAGCATTTATCCCCACCTTCAAAGTGTACATGCTTTACTTCTGAATAAAGAATTGTTTTCTTAATGGCTAAAGCAGATGTACACCGCATGATAAACAGGTCGTAAGACAGGCTGTTCTAGTTAGCATAAAGTTCAAGCTAAATCACATATAAGCCAGAATTGTTTCCCCATATCTCAATTGTGAAAATTTCTTCCATCAATCACAAAGTTTCACTGATCCCAAACAGTGGTCTAAAACTCTAATCCTGCATCTGAACTTTGTACAACATTCAAGTTGTGGGCTATATGTTAATTTTGTCCTCCACTCTCCTGGAGGTAGAAAGGAGATTCCTTTTATTTTCTGCTCCTCTTAGGATATGGAGAGAGAACACTGAGCTGAAATTCTAACCCCTTGCAAATCCACAGATGTTTCCTTTACACCCATTTTTGATTCTGTATTCACACTAGGGGATTAGAAGGGATTCATACCCCTTGAGTGGTGCAGAAGTGCGCTGGCTGTGACAGACTGTGCAGAAGCACGTCTGAGAGTGGCTAACCCACGCCCAAGGTCAGGGGTGGCAACTGAGAGCGCCAGGCTGCAATGGCATAGGAGTGACCAAGAGGAGCTACCCCATGCCTGAGTTCAGGGGCAGAGGCCAAGAGGAGCTATCCCATGTCCGAGGTCAGGGGTGGTGGACGAGAGGAGCAACCCCACATCCAAGGAGGGGTGGGTGTGCGGGTGTAGGAGGGCCTAAAGGAGCTACTCCATGTTCAAGGTCAGGAGGGGTGACCTCGTCCAAGGTAAGGAGCAGCAGCTGTGCTTTGCTGGAGCAGCAGTGAAGAAATACCCCACGTTCAAGGTAAGAGAAACCCAAGTAAAATGGTAGGTGTTGCAAGAGGGCATCAGAGAGCACACACTTTGAAACCATAATCATACAAAACTAGCCAATCTGATCACACGGACCACAGTCTTGTCTAACTCAATGACAGTAAGCCGTGCCATGTGGGGCCACCAAGACAGACGGGTCATGGTGGAGAGGTCTGACAGAATGTGGTCCACTGGAGAAGAGAATGGCAAACCACTTCAGTATTCTTGCCTTGAGAACCCCATGAACAGTATGAAAAGGCAAAATGATAGGATACTGAAAGAGGAACTCCCCAGGTCGGTAGGTGCCCAATATGCTACTGGAGATCAGTGCAGAAATAACTCCAGAAAGAATGAAGGGATGGAGCCAAAGCAAAAACAATACCCAGCTGTGGATGTGACTGGTGATAGAAGCAATGTCCAATGCTGTAAAGAGCAATATTGCATAGGAACCTGGAATGTGAGGTCCATGAATCAAGGCAAATTGGAAGTGGTCAAACAGGAGATGGCAAGAGTGAACGTCCACATTCTAGGAATCAGTGAACTAAAATGGACTGGAATAGGTGAATTTAACTCAGATGACCATTATATCAACTACTGTGGGCAGAAATCCCTTAGAAGAAATGGAGTAGCCATCATGGTCAACAAAAGAGTCTGCACTGCAGTACTTGAATGCAATCTCAAAAACAACAGAATGATATCTGTTCATTTCCAAGGCAAACCATTCAGTATCACGGTGATCCAAGCCTATGCCGCAACCAGTAAGGCTGAAGAAGCTGAAGTTGAATGGTTCTATGAAGACCTATAAGACCTTTTAGAACTAACCCCCCACCCAAAAAAAAAAATCTCCTTTTCATTATAGGGGATTGGAATGCAAAAGGAGGAAGTCAAGAAACACCTGGAGTAAGAGGCAAATTTGGCTTGGAATATGTAATTTCCAGAAGCAGGGCAAAGGCTAATAGAGTTTTTCCAAGAGAACACACTGGTCCTAGCAAGCACCCATTTCCAACAACACAAGAGAAGACTCTGCACATGGACATCACCAGATGGTCAACACCGAAATCAAACTGATTATAGTCTTTGCAGCCAAATATGGGGAAGCTCTATACAGCCAGCAAAATCAAGACCAGGAGCTGGCTGTGGCTCAGATCATGAACTTCTTATGGCCAAATTCAGACTTAAATTGAAGAAAGTAAGGAACACCACTAGACCATTCAGGTATGACCTAAATCAAATCCCTTATGATTATACAGTGGAAGTGAGAAATATATTTAAGGGACTAGATCTGATAGACAGAGTACCTGATGAACTATGGACGGAGGTTCATGACACTGCACTGGAGACAGGGGTCAAGGTCATCCCACAAAAAAAGAAATGCAAAAAAGCAAAATGGTTGTCTGACGAGGCCTTGCACATAGCTGTCAAAAGAAAAGGAGTGAAAAGCAAAGAAGAAAAGGAAAAATATTCCCATTTGAAAGCAGAGTTCCAAAGAAGAGCAAGGAGAGATAAAAAAAAAAAAAAAGCCTTCCTCAGTGATCAATGCAAAGAAATAGAGGAAACAACAGAATGGGGAAGACTAGAGATCTCTATAAGAAAATTAGAGATACCAAGGGAACATTTCATGGAAAGATTGGCTCGAAAAAGGACAGAAATGGTATGGACCTAACAGAAGAAGAAGATATTAAGAAGAGGTAGCAAAAATACACAGAAGAACTGTACAACAAAGATCTTCACGACCCAGATAATCATGATGGTGTGATCACTCACCTCAAGCCAGACATCCTGAAATGTAAAGTCTAGTGGGCCTTAGAAAGCATCACTACAAACAAAGCTAGTGGAGGTGATGTAGTTGCAGTTGAGTTATTTCAAATCCTTAAAGATGGTGCTGTGAAAGTGCTGCACTCAATATGCCAGAAAATTTGGTAAACTCAGCAATGGCCACAGGACTGGAAAAGGTCAGTTTTCATTCCAATCCCAAAGGAAGGCAATGCCAAGGAATGCTCAAACTATCTCACAATTGCACTCATCTGTCACGCTAGTAAACTAATGCTCAAAATTCTCCAAGCCAGGCTTCAGCTATACGTGAACCATGAACTTCCAGATGTGCAGGCTGGTTTCAGGAAAGGCAGAGGAACCAGAGATCAAATTGCCAACGTCTGCTAGATCATGGAAAAAGCAAGAGAGTTCCAGAAAAACATCTATTTCTGCTTTATTGACTATGCCAAAGCCTTTGACTGTGTCGATCACAATAAACTGAGGAAAATTCTGAAAGAGATGGGAATACCAGACCACCTGACCTGCCTCTTGAAAAATTTGTATGCAGGTCAGGAAGCAACAGTTAGAACTGGATATGGAACAACAGACTGGTTCCAAATAGGAAAAGGAGTACCTCAAGGCTGTATATTGTCACCCTGCTTATTTACCTTATATGCAGACTACATCATGAGAAACACTAGGCTGGAAGAAGCACAATCTGGAATCAAGATTGCCGGGGGAAATATCAATAACCTCAGATATGCAGATGACACCACCCTTATGGCAGAAAGTGAAGAGAAACTCAAAAGCCTCTTGATGAAAGTGAAAGAGGAGAGTGAAAAAGTTGGCTTAAAGCTCAACATTCAGAAAATGAAGGTCATGGCATCCGGTCCCACTACTTCATGGGAAATAGATGGGGAAACAGAGGAAACAGTGTCAGACTTTATTTTTCTGGGCTCCAAAATCTCTGCAGATGGTGACTGCAGCCATGAAATTAAAAGATGCTTACTCCTTGGAAGGAAAGTTATGATCAACCTAGATAGCATATTGAAAAGCAGAGACATTACTTTGCCAACAAAGGTCCGTCTAGTCAAGGCTATGGTTTTTCCAGTGGTCATGTATGGATGTGAGAGTTGGACTGTGAAGTAGGCTGAGTGCCGAAGAATTGATGCTTTTGAACTGTGGTGTTGGAGAAGACTCTTGAGAGTCCCTTGGACTGCAAGGAGATCCAACCAGTCCATTCTGAAGGAGATCAGCCCTGGGATTTCTTTGGAAGAAATGAAGCTAAAGCTGAAACTCCAGTACTTTGGCCACCTCATGTGAAGAGTTGACTCATTGGAAAAGACTCTGACACTGGGAGGGATTGGGGGCAGGAGGAGAAGGGAACAACAGAGGATGAGATGGCTGGATGGCATCACTGACTCAATGGACGTGAGTCTGAGTGAACTCTGGGAGTTGGTGATGGACAGGGAGGCCTGGCGTCCTGCGATTTGTGGGGTTGCGAAGAGTCGGACACGAGTGAGCAACTGATCTGATCTGATCTGATACTGCTTATGGGACTCTGCTTCTAGGTATTGGCTCCTATTTCCACATACAGACTGTGGTAAATGGACTGAAAGAAAGGCCACAGCAATTCCTCCTGTCCCTGGATGTGCAGCCCTTTTGTTATATGTTGAAGGTGGAGTTGAGGATTTGCTGATGGATTTCGTGAAGGACACGAAAGAAACAGAGGAGTCAAGGAAGATGCCAGGGTGCTTGGCCTAAGCAATAGGAAGTAAAGAACTTTCATTTATCAAGGGGAAGAATGCAGAAGAAAAACAGATTTGGGAGGGGGAAAAAGCAGTCAGTGAGTAAAACGTTCATGAACACTAAATCTATTTGTTTTAAAAACTAAACTTACAAAATCTGTAAAACTAAGATTCCTTTAAATGTTCTGATATATATGCAATATATTAAGTAAGAGTTCAACTAAAATCCAAACTCCAAACAGGTTAATTAATTGCATATTTTATTCTGGAAAGAGTCACATCCTCTTCGGGTTGAGCTGTTGGGTCTATCTAGAAAGGTTGACTTGTAGCACTGTCTCATGAAAACACATGATTTGTGAAAGAAATTGGAGTGTCATTGCCCTAAGTAAACACTGAATTATGTGCATATATGTGATGATGATGTCAGAGAAGGTAGCTTAATGATCTGAGTGGTCTTTTGATTTTCTGGTATTGGTTATAGAATAAAAGCAAATGCCTCTGGTAACATCAGATAACTCTTCATTTTTATCTTTTCACAGCTGATGCAGATGACCAGATGATTATTTTATTTTAGTCTTTTAATGTAGAATGTTAAGATATTTCTTAGCATTAAACCTTCCTTACATTCCCTGGTCACGGTGCACTCTTTGAACATGCTGCTCTGGATTATGCTGGCTAGTATTTGGGGCTTTCCCATTAATGTTGCAGGCAACATCTGCAGCGTAGGTGCCAATAATCTGTCTGAGAGATGCATGAATAAGCAGGAAAATGTGTTCACAGAACCTCATGCAAGCCAAGGAATTCAGAAGGACGAGTGCGTGGCAAACTCGGCAGGGAGGGTGGGCACCTGGCTGACTCCTCTGCTCCAAGTGCAACGGGCCTCACCTCCATCTTGTAAGACACAGAGTTCTGGGCTCGCCCCCTGGGCCCTGGCCCCTGCCCCTCACCCACCGCCTGCCTGGGGAAACCTAGGCCCTGCCCCTCATTTCTGATCCCGCCTCCTTATGGCCATTAGCTCTGCCCCTCCCCCAACCCTCTTCTCCCGCCCCTCCAGTCCTGGCTCTGCTTCCACATTGCACCTGTGCACTAGCAACCATTTGATCTTGAGGGCAGGGCCTGTGCAGGTGACAGTAATGCCCACGGCCCTGTGCACCCCTGCCCTGGGCCTGCCTCCATGGAAAGTGCTTTGGTTGGGGCTTGGGGGTGTAAATTAAGATCAGAATGGTAGTGGGGTTTCATGGTGTTTGGCAGTCTAAATGCAAATGCCTCAGGTAAAATCATACCCACTGACCTGAAATAGGGCCAACGAGAGATGGCTTATAATTTTATATGAGACTCATTCTGTAGCAGGAGAGGATAATAAAAGGGATATAAAGTTCCAGCTGCAATTGGCCAAAAAAAGAAGTGATCTGAGCTCTGCATCCTGATGAACCTCTCAGGCAGGAAATGAGACATTAAAGCTTAGGGTCCTCTAGACTGAATGGCAAGAACAGAATTGATGCCACTTTCATCCCAAGATCTTTATGAAATCCCAGGAAGAGATAGGCAACCAGCCACCCTGAAGAGCTACAGGCAGAACAGACTGCCAGTCTTACTCTCCTTTCCCGTGGGGGTAGGGATGGGCTTACTGACCACAATAGGGCCATTTTCTGGGGAAATGTTTTTTGTTTTTTAATATGTTTTTATTTGGCTGCACTGGGTCTTAGTTGTGGCATGTGGAATCAAGTTTCCTGCCGGGGTCCAGCCCTGGTTGGATCCAGGGATTCCCTCAGGAGGACGGCGTCAGTGACTGAGAGAAATAGAGAAATAGATAAGGAAAGAATTTTGCAGTTAAGAAAATAGAGAAGAGAAAAGAGGCTGATATTCCTTGGTTTATGCAGAAAGCCAATAAAAACCCAGCACATGACTTTCTCTGTTCATGTAGGCCACAGGCGCCCTCTCGAATAGCTGAAGGTGCCCCACCTTAGGCACCTTCTCGAGTGGGTCTTAGAAGCCCAGGCAGGAAAGTGAATGCAGAGGGCCCCTGTGCTCCAGGGAATCAGCCTGAAAAGGAAAAGGAAAGAGAAAGAATGACACGGGGAGACCAAGCCTGATGAGCATGGCCCATACTTTATTTTCCAATGCAGTTTTTATACCTTAAGTTGTACATAGAGGATAATGGGGAGGGGTAGAGTCATGCAATTCAGCAGTCCTTGATCTCTGCAAACTTATCATATACAAAAGCTTTAGGTGATTTACATCATCTTCTGGCCAGGAGGCCTGTTAACATTTTATGACCCTTTCTTCAGAAAACTTATTTTTCTCTAAAGGTGATTATTCTAAGGTCAGGCACCACCCTCTGAAAGCATTAGATAAAGTTGCTTTCTTATAGGGCAAAAGTGTGGTGGGCTATAACAAGAAAAGAATTAACTCAAGGGTCCAAGGTTACAAACATTAAAGCTACTACTTACATTTCTATATACCAACTATATTAATCAATACACTCCCAGGGACACAGTAGGTAAGGGATATGGAAACTTGGAAGCAAGCACTAGCTCAACAAAGAAATCCTCTACTAGTTCTATTCTAACAATTTTAACTCTCTGAGAAGCCCTGCATTGTTAGAATATCTTAAGCTTCCCGTGCCTCTCACGGTTGGGAGGCTGTGAACAATCACATGCGTAGCTGCAGGAGTCCAAACAAACCTGTCAGGCAAGCTAGAAAGTCATCAGAGGGGTTTGAATTGAAACACTCCTATTATGCCCAGGAGACTTATTAACTAGAGTTTTAAGTTCATTTTCTTCAGAGAAAGGTGGTCGGGGATAGCCCCCCATTAATGTCAGAGGAGTTGGTGCAAGTCATAAAATAGTGAGACAGACAGATTCTGGTTTTGGGGTAGATGCTCAAGCAGGTCCAGGGGGTCCCTTGAGTCCTGATTCACATTTGCCTTCAGGTCCTCTCTGCATGACCTTTGTCATGAGTGGGATAGCCTGTGCTGGCTCCTGGCATCTCCCCCTTTTTTATTTCTTAAGACAGCCAGATGTAATTCAGTTGCGAGCTTCTAAGTGCTCTGTCAAAGAGTTCTGACAATACAAGGAAGAATAATTATGAGAAGCAGAATTAAAGCAGCTACAGCAGCATACCTAAAAATAGTAGAAAGCATGTTTTTTCCTGAAATAAAGTTAGAGAATGTATGGAAATGGTCACTTGCTACTCCTGTGGCAGTAAAATCTAATCGGGAGTGTTCCATGGTCGTTATTTGATTATTAAGTTTCCCTAAATCTAAACTAATCTCGGAACTGTTCCAAACACCTGAAATATGATTTTTAATTTTCTTCAAGTAATAATCTGCCTCATTTACTTTCAGGGGTGTGACACATATCCACCGGTAGTCAGCATGACAGGACAGTGCCAACTTTATTTTTAAAGCCTGTAATTCGGTTCCAATATGCATTATTGCTTCTTCTAGGGCATCTATCCTCATTTCTAGCTTCCTGTCTATAGTTTCCTGTGGTGCCAATGTTAAAGAAACATTTTTGGACATAGTATCAACATATTGAGCAGTATGTACTTGTTGAGTCAATGATATTGCTGCCACAGTAACAGAAGTAATTGCAGTTATTAGAGCTGCTTTTCCCAAGATAAGTAAGCCCACAAACCATTGTGATCGCATTAAATCCTGTAGTTGTTATAATACAGCAAGACCATAATTATCATACCATTGAGTGGTTACCGTTACAGGCACCATAAGATAGGGTGGGCATTGCAACACCATAAAAGAGCAAACATTATATTGAGGGGTCAAACAAGATGAAAGCATACATTGTTCACAAGTTACTATATTAGGTCCACCTCTTTCTTACTGACCTCTTTGGCCCTGATCACTATGTCTGCATTGCAAAATGCCTGTTGTGGGTGCACCGGGGAACAGCTGCAGGTGTCGGCCCGGGGAGCAGTGTCCCCAGCAGCAGGAGGCAGAACACAAGTGGCAGGCTGTGGGCCGAGGCACCCATGGTGGACAGAGGGGTAGGGTTCAGGGACTCGGGCTAGCAGCTGCCGCCTGGGATCGGGGCGTTGCCCTCTCACCTGCGGGGCCATCCTGGTCTGGACAGCACTCCTTGGGTGTGCTTTCCTCTCTGGCCCTCACTCGCTGCACAAACTTTCCTGGCCCTAGGTCATGGGGTGCAGTGAGGAGGGTGCGGGGCATGGCTGGTGGCGTGGAGGTGAGAGCTGGCTGGGGGGCGGTGAGTGAGCGAGTGCCTGGGGACTGTGACATGATGAATTAGTCTGTCTGGGATCCAAATTGGCGAATCTTTGTCCTGAGGAAAAATACAAATATACCCTCTCCCACAAGTTAGCAACACATCTGGCCGGGATATGATATTTATACCTTAAACCAACTGCATTTTGATGGTGAATTTTGTGACAATTTTTGGCCTTATCAATCTTTTTATGTAAGTTTAAAGCAATTACTTTAGTCAATGCATCTGCCAAAGCATTTCCTTCATGTAAAGGGCCGGGCAAGCCGGAATGGGCTTTAATATGTCCCACAAAATATTTTTATCTCTGTGTTTAATCTCTTTCTGTAAATCAGATAACAAGGAGAAAATAGTAGTTTTATTTTCTTGAATATTAGCAGTCTCTATGTGAGGAAACAACCCTACAATATATCAGGAGTCAGTCAAAAGATTGAAGGTGTGGTCTCTTAAATGTTGAAGAGCCTAAATAACTGCTCGTAACTCAGCCCTGACATTTTATTCCTTTGAATTAAAAGATCTTTTAAAAGCCTTGGAGCTGTAATTTCCTGCACCCAAAAGGCTAGATCACTAGATCCAAATGTTTTGTGGCCCCTAGCTTAAGAAGTCAAGTTTTTTCCTGTCTGACAATAAGGTAAAATCAAAAGCTGTGTTACTCTTTGACCTTTATTAATTTGCACAGTTTTGGTAGGCGGCGAGATCAAAACTTTAATTTCTCAATATAATCAGAATCTACTACACCAGGCACCACCAATTTTTTTTTTTTTTTTTTGAAAAGAAAGCGAGCTACACCTCAGCACAAATCTTACAATGCCCTTAGGTAGGGGGCCAGCCACTCCCATTGGAATTGGAGTAACCGGCACATCAGGGGTTAATATTTTTGTTAAATCCCCTTACCATTCCACTTTTGTCCTAGCCTGGGTGAGGCCCCCCTGAGGGGGTTTTCTCCAAGGAGCACACTCTGCATTTTGTGCATGCATCTGCTTTAAAAGCTCCTTTGTTCAAAAAAATTTTATCATCCTCAGGCTTAGGCAACGCTTTGGGAGGCTTTGGGGGCAAAGTGGGGAGACCAAGCTTCAGTGAGCAAGGCCCACACTTTACTTTCCAAAGTAGTTTTTATACCTTAAGTTGTGCATAGAGGATAATGGGTGGGGGGGTAGAGTCATGCAATTCAGCAGTCCTTGATCTCTGCAAACTTATCATATACAAAAGCTTTAGGTGATTTACATCATCTTCTGGCCAGGAGGCCTGTTAACATTTTATGACCCTTTCTTCAGAAAACTTATTTTTCTCTAAAGGTGATTATTCTAAGGTCAGGCACCACCCTCTGAAAGCATTAGATAAAGTTGCTTTCTTATAGGGCAAAAGTGTGGTGGGCTATAACAAGAAAAGAATTAACTCAAGGGTCCAAGGTTACAAACATTAAAGCTACTACTTACATTTCTATATACCAACTATATTAATCAATACACTCCCAGGGACACAGTAGGTAAGGGATATGGAAACTTGGAAGCAAGCATTAGCTCAACAAAGAAATCCTCTACTAGTTCTATTCTAACAATTTTAACTCTTTGAGAAACCCTTCATTGTTAGAATATCTTAAGCTTCCCTTGCCTCTCGTGGTTGGGAGGCTGTGAACAATCACATGTGTAGCTGCAGGAGTCCGAACAAACCTGTCAGGCAAGCTAGAAAGTCATCAGAGGGGTTTGAATTGAAACACTCCTATTATGCCCAGGAGACTTATTAACTAGAGTTTTAAGTTCATTTTCTTCAGAGAAAGGTGGTCGGGGATAGCCCCCCATTAATGTCAGAAGAGTTGGTGAAAGTCGTGAAATAGTAGACAGATTCTGGTTTTGGGGTAGACGCTCAGGCAGATCCAGGGTGGGGGGCCCTCAAGCCCTGATTCACCTTGCCCATCATGGCTCTCCCTCATTACCTTGTCATGAGTGGGAACACCTGTGCTGCCTCCCGGCAGTTTCCCAACCAGGGATCGAACTTTGGCCCCCTGCATTGGAAGCACGGAGTCTCAGCCACTGGACCACCGGGTAAGTCCATGCTGAAATGTTTAAACCATGGTATACTATACGTAAGACATGCAATTTTAGTTAATTGCATGTCTAATTCCAGTTAGAACTGGAAAGTGTATTGATATTCTTAAAGAATAAACAATGCCAAAAAATTGTACCCACTTAGCTAATTTAATTCTGCTATTACAAAGTCTTTATAAGATCTAGTGGTGTGGTGTAATAAAAGATGTCTCAGGCACAAGGGACTAAGAATCTAATGCAGGCTTCAGCAGGAATTAATTGTGTGTTTGCTGCTTCTAGTTTGGTCCTACTGACTTCTGAACTAATCTTCTATAAAACCATGCTGGTCACTCTACCTCTCCTTGCCGTTGGGAGTATCACATTTCTCCATGATCCCCAAATATGCATTCATGGCCTTCATGAAGTGGCTAAAAGTATCACTTCTCATAGGGAGGTTATTAAATTACCTGCTACCTTTAGGGGATTGGGCTTCCCAAGTGGCTCAGATGGTAAAGAATCTGCTTACAATGCAAGAGACCAGGGTTCGATCCCTGGGTTGGGAAGATACCCTGGAGAAGGGAATGGCAACCCACTCCAGTATTCTTGCCTGGAGAATAACATGGACACAGGATCCTGGCAGGTTACAGTCCATGGGGTAGGACAGAATCAGACACGACTGAGTAACATTAAGGGGAATACTTCCCTAAACAAACGAGCAGGCTTAACAAAGAGGGGAACTTTTTAACAAAGAGGGGAACTTTTAGCATGGCCTGGAGACCCCATCCCCTTGCCACCAGCTCCTGTTCTTAATGCATCAGCCTTCAGAGCTTAGAGCTCCGCCCCGGTTCAGGTGACAATGCACATGACAGAGTCTCAGTTTTTGATCATGCTGGTGTTCATTGTGAATAAGAAAAAACATACAAGTGAAATCTTCTGAAGCAAATGAATTTTATTGGAAGAACGTAAGTATTTAACAAAATACAAGAAATTTAAGCAACAAATAGATTTTACAAACACAGAAATGAGGCTAACTCAGGGAAACTCAGCAATGTCTTTTTTTGTCTTTTTTTTTTTTTTTTTTTTGGCCATGCCATGAAGCGTGTGGTATCTTAGTTCCCCCAACAGGGATTGAACTCCCTCCCCCCTATATCAGAAGCATGGAGCCTTAACCACTGGACTCCCAGGGAAGTCCCAATAGTATGTCTTTTTATATTCTCTGCAGTAAAAGGTTACTAGTGAACCTTTACAGGCTCTCACTCATTCTTGCAGGTCTAGTCCCAAACTATAACAAAAGTATTACTGGCTCAACTA
This sequence comes from Bos indicus, assembly GCF_029378745.1. NCBI lineage: Eukaryota > Metazoa > Chordata > Mammalia > Artiodactyla > Bovidae > Bos > Bos indicus. The sequence goes on along the minus strand of NC_091789.1, from coordinate 40,296,318 downwards.
GGAAAAGATGAAAAGTATACTAAACCAAGTAACTATGGCCAGGAAACTCAGTGACACAGCAAATAGAAGGCTGTGAGAAGGTCTCAGAGAAAATAGGCCTGCTAGAGAGACCAATAAGCCTGAGACAGTGCCTTTCACCCTGTGAAATATAAATACAGTACATACACAATTTGACATGTCCCCATGGGTACAAAATTTTTAAAGATTTCTTGAGTAAGCAAAAAAGCACATATTATAAAACATGAAAACAACCCCAAATCCAAGCCCTCCCCAAAGGCACAATACCACAAAGTCAATTTCTGGTCAAATGACAACTCCTTGATGTCCCAGGGTCACTCCTTGAGCTGAAGTCCTCTGCATGAAGTTGATGACTTCTGTAGAATTGCTGTGATTCTATGAAATTCAAAATCCTATGGAAGAAAGGTTAACCTTATACACCACCAATGAAAATACTACCTATACATAGAAAAACCAAGGCAAAACCATAATACAGAAGCTGTAAATGGAATTACCCATTTCCTCGAGGAGAAACAGTCTTCCCTCTCAGTTCTAAAATCTAAAAACACTTGAGGGGGTGCATTCATTTGTGATCATGGAAGGGTCTTCTTTATTTTTTTAAACCCCTTTATTGAGGTATGAGGACTGACTCACATATAAAAAAAAATGTGCACATTTAATGTATGCAATCTAATGAGTCTGGAGATAAGTATACATCCATAAAGCATCTCCATAATCTATACCACAAACACATTCATCCATTCTGAAGTTTCATTTCACCTTCATAATTTATTATTATTATTATTATTATTTGGTACTAAAACATGACAGAATAAGATCTACCCTCTTAGCATTTTCAGTTCTGGGATCTGGAGGAGATGCAGAGGTGCTTGGTTCCTGGCTTTAACTATATCCTATATCCTGTAGCTCAGTACTCTGACAACTTACTAGAGGAAAATCTACAACAGGCCTTTCAGCATTCTGGAAGGTTCTTTGTCTGACTGATGGGGACAGGCTGAGTACACCAGTGAATATTCTTAGGATTCACTGAAGTGAGTTCACTGCTTTTTTTTTTTTCCAAAGCTGATGAGAAGTAGTACAGTAGGCTTGCACATGAATAAGGAGAGGCGAAGGAAGCTCAGAAAGCCAAGCCAAATCTAAACTGTGAGGTGGCCTGGCTGGCGATGCTCAGTAACCCATTTTGTGTGCATGCTGGAGTCAGCATAGTGGACTGGGAGGGCAAATTCAAATCCAGAGGGATGAAGAGACCATTCAAATCTTATGGGAATGCACATATTGTGCTCATTTTGCCCACTCTTTTGACAGAGCTGCACACTAAAATTCCATAACTAAAACTGCAGGATCTGAGTCCTTGCCACCTACCAAGTATTCTAGCAGGTCTTGTGCACCACAAGACACAGAAATCGTACCTCTGCCAACTGGAGATCAAATCTCTGCTCCTTCCGAGCACTTGAGAAAGGGATGGTGAGAGATGAAGTTCAGCTCCTCTTGCCAACAGATTGCTGACATCAGCAGAGCAATTCAAACCATCTCTAAACAAGATTTGTAGTTTTAATCCTCATCTCAAGGGATCCTATTGATCACAGAGAATCCCCACTGAGGACATATGTATGGGTTAAAAAGCAGCTAGAGAGGATAAGAAGTCACTCACATTTTTCACTTTCCCTTCAGGTGCTATTTCCACAAGTTCCTCATGAGGAAGTTCTCTGCACAGGTCTGACTATGGCCAGGACTACTTTAGAATCAGCACTTGGAGGGAGGGTGCAGATACCCAGGGGACCTGGTATCTCATGGGAGCCTATTGTAAGGGAAACTAAAATACGGAAAATTAAATTGCTCATGTTGAAAAGGGAAAAGACCTTCTTTCTCAACTTATCCCAAAAAACTTTGGAATATGTGTCAGTTATTTGTCTGACTCTGCTGCTGTTCAGTCACTTCAGTCATATCCGACTCTGTGTGACCCCATAGATGGAAGCCCATTAGGCTCCTCTTTCCCTGGGATTCTCCAGGCAAGAGTACAGGAGTGGGTTTCCATTTCTGACTCTCTGCAATGTAGGCAAATCTTTTCTGTAAGTTAAATAAGCCTCTTTTTATTTTGACAAACCAAGAGTGTTATTTCAGGGACCTGGCAGGAAAAGCAGTGATAAAGGGCCCATAAAGCTATATGAAAAAGTGGAAAATATCTCTGGAGGAAAAAAAATAGTGTAAGCAACAGCAGTCCCTTCTCAGAATTCCCTTAGATTATACACTGTGCAACAGTATAGCAAGGCAAAGAGCTCCCTTTCCACAACAGCCATGTTTCACAGGTCTAGACAACAGAACAAGGAAGACACAGCAAAGCCTTCACTTGCAGACAAAATCACAATTCACTTGGGAAAATTGAAAATAAATCTGTTCCCATAATAAATGTCCTAGTTTATTAAAAAAAAAAAAGCCATATTTTCTTACAGGATATCCATCAGGGTCCATTGTTATCTTCTGTCCCTCAGCTATGCTAACCCAAAAGAAGGGCACAAGAATGGAGAAAGGAGACAGGAGAAAGAGTGCTGAACCCACAATGTCCACCACGATCATCACAACAAAGACTCTTGTCCTCCCCACTGTCAGTCTTTCCTTATACTCTCAGAGCCTCCTCCTCAAAGCCCTGCTGGGCCCAAATTTCCCTAATCAAAAGAAAGCAAAAGCCTGAAATGGGGCAACCATTTGACCTACCCCCTACCCCCAGATTGAGCTCCCCTTTCCTCTCCCCCACTCATTACACAACACCACAAACAATTCATAACTGTCCTTCCACTCTTGTACCAACAACACCTTCTTCCTTGAGAGTGCAGAGAAGGTCCCCTTGAGGTAATGTCACCCCCACCAACAGAAAAAACCAAATGGAAGAGGAGCCACCACCAAGAAGAAAGGCTTTCTAGCAGATACACAGAGACGAGAGACAGCTACAGCCTTGCATGTATCCCTCTCCAGCAAGAGGAAACCAAGGGTTTCATCCTCCAGCTGGGGCACCTGATTCTGGAGTTTCCTGTACACCCAGGGTCATTGGCATATGCCCTGAAGGAAGCAAATGGCCCCAGATTCATGGACAGTCCATTGACAAGACCCATCGGACCTCTTTCTTCCAAACAATGTGCAGAGTGTGCTCAGTGGAAGAGTGCAGAAAGTGGACGTGAAAAGTTCCAACCACATTCCTACAAACAGAGTTGGGACTCCTCAGGTTTCCCAATATGCCCTCACTCTGCACAATGGCACAGAATTCTGACATCAGGCTACCACCAACTTCTGCCCCAGACTCAACATTTCCCATGCCCCACATGCTGCCACTGCCAATATGCACCTTCTTTAGGACTTTAGCAAGGCACCTGAGGTGTCTGTGTATTGAAGGAAGAAGTGTCTGCCTGGTATATCAGTAGAACACACCAGCAACAACAGCTCACTTTCATGTGCCTCTTTATGGCCACAGGTAGTCTTCATGGAAGAGTTGAGTGGTCTACTCAACCAAACATAGTCAACATCAGTGGGCGCCTCCCAGGAGACTTCCTCAGATTATTACTCTAGGGCACAATATAGGAGGGGGAAGGCTACTTTCCTGAGCCACTTTTCACAGCCTAAGGCAGTGCACAGACTGAAGCAGGAACACAAGAACATCCCCAACAGTCAAGTCCAAAATTCTGAGGAATGCTGTAACATAGGGTAAATCCTTCATGATGAAAATTCTGAGGAATGCTGTAACATAGGGTAAATCCTTACCTTTGCCAGAATGTAACCCACTTTCATGTCACACTCAGCAATGTGCACTATTCCTTTAAGTCCCCTTGCTACAGTGATTACAGGCAGTACCAGGGATTGAGAAATAGGTAGGAGACACTTTTGAGCACAGAAAGTCCAATTCACCTTTCACATTGATGGCCTATGTCCTCCTGTCCAGTTTTCTCCTGTGCTCTGAGAGCAGCTTCCCAGCTGCTCTTCCCAGCCCCTTCCCCACCTCTAGGCTTTAGGCACCCCAGTGAAGGTCTGCACACAGTTAGTCATTCCATCTTTCCTGATCAGGGAAATCCTTCCCACTTTGGGCCTCTAACCTCTACTGTATTTCTTCTGAAAAGAACTGGCAATCAAAAGTCGCCTGAGAACCACTCATGAAACTCATTTAGTTCAAGATTAAATTGGTACAGCTACTATGGAAAACAGTATGAGAGTCCCTCAAAATTAAAAACAGAACCACCATCTAGTCCAGCAATCCCATTTGTGGTATGTATCCAAAGGAATACCTCACACCGAGAATTTATAGAACATTAACATTCCCATGAGTGAGTAGACATTCACTGAGGTACTGTCTCACGAGCCTAATTGACATGGCTCACCTAAGAATGAATTCCTGGGAAAGAACCAGCAAGCCAGAGTCCATCTCAAATTCAGAGGAGGATTACCTTCTCTTTCCATGAGAGCCCGGATTTGTGAGACTGTCACCAGTTGGAGAGTCACCTTTTTGGAATCCTCAACCTTGTGACTTATTTTTAAGTGCCAATACACAGTAGATTTATCTATTAAACCATCCATTTAGGTTATCTTGACCCCTGCCTCCAATGAAGTCAGCCAAGATGACTTTGATGGGCAGTGGAAGCAAGTGGGTATGGAAGGGGAAGAAGACATCATGTTTATTCTTAAGTTACACAATTGTTCTGACTAGGAAATAAGGCAGTTTTCATCATCATCATCATGTCACTTAGTGAAGGAACATGGAATTAGGACAAGTTTTTCTAAGTATCTCAGCCTTCATGTTTTCACTGAGTAGGAAACTATCATTACCCCCATCTTTCACAGCTTTAAAGTAATTTCACCAATTACAAGGGTAAACAAAACATCTTTAAAATGTCAACATGCCCTCTAAAGACTACACACTTTAGTTTTCAATCACAAGGAAATGTGGATTTTCTTTTAACCTTTGGTGAATGAAATTCAGGTTCTGTGATGCCACCTTCTGGATAAAACCTGTGCTAATAAAGCAACAGAGGAGCCTGAGGTTTCTATGAAACTAGAGGGTAGAAGGGAGAAGGCAATGGCACCCCACTCCAGTACTCTTGCCTGGAAAATCCCATGGACAGAGGAGCTTAGTGGGCTGCAGTCCATGGGGTCGCTAAGAGTCAGACACAACTGAGCGACTTCACTTTCACTTTTCACTTTCATGCATTGGAGAAGGAAATGGCAACCCACTCCAGTGTTCTTGCCTGGAGAATCCCAGGGACGGGGGAGCCTGGTGGGCTGCCGTCTATGTGGTCGCACAGAGTCGGACACGACTGAAGTGACTTAGCAGCAGCAGCAGCAGCAGCAGAGGTTAGAAGTGTCTTTGAATGAACCTTAGAAGAGTTCATAAGGTCCATTTAGCACTTTTCCCCACCCCAACTGTGAAGACTCTTCCTCAGATTTTCAACAAATTAACCACTGCCCAGAAAAGAAGTAACTTTATACAGACAATGAAAGAGAGGAGACCTTTTCTGCACTGCCAGTTAACAAGCACCCTCTTGGAGGGAGGAGCCAAGATGGCAGAGGAGTAGGACGGGGAGAACACTTTCTCCCGCACAAATTCATCAAAAGAGCATTTAAACGTCGAGTAAATTCCACAAAACAACTTCTGAATGCCGGCAGAGGACATCAGGCACCCAGAAAAGCAACCCAACTCTTCAAAAGGAGGTAGGAAAAAATATTAAAAACAAAAAAAATGAGACAAAAGAGGGAGGGACGGAGTTCCGTCCCGGGAAGGGAATCTTAAAAAGAGAGAAGTTTCCAAACACCAGGAAACCTTCTCACTGCCGAATCTGTGCCGAGCTTTGGAAGCACAGAGGGCAACATAACAGGGAGAAAAAATAAATAAACAATTAAAACCCACAGATTGCGAGCCCTACGGTAACTCCCCCAGCGGAGAAGCAGCGCAGATGCCTGCATCCGCCATTAGCAAGCCGTGGCTGGGCAGGGAGGAGCGGCGTGGGCTGCATCGCTGAGAGTAAGAATCTGGCCTGAATACCCTGAGCGCTATCTGAGCGAAATAATTTGGGCTAGCAAACCAGACTGTGGGATATCTACCACGCGAAAAGCTAGCCCTAACCTAAGACTGCCAGGCCCGTGCACGGAACAAAGGACTGAACAGAGATAGCCGGCTGCAGATCTTCCCCCTCTGGTGACAGGCAGCCAGAGCCGGAAGGGGGCAATCGCAGCCCCAGAGACATTATCTATAAAACTGTAAGCAGGCTTCTTTGCTAACTAAAACTTCTTGGGGGTCTGGACAGTCAACATCTGCCTGAGAAGGTGCGCCGGTTTTACACCCAGATAACCGAGTGGCGGGGAGGCGATAAGTCGCAGCATTGGCGCTCGCCAAACACCTCATCACCTGAGCTGCTTGGACCTGGGAAGAGCACAAAACGCAGGCCCAACTGAGTCTGCACCTCTGAGGACTACCCGAGTGCCTGAACCTGAGCAGCTTGGACCTGGGAGCTGCATGCAGCCCAGGGCCAGCCTCGGATTGTTCCCGGCGGAACAACCTAGAGTCTGAGCAGTGTGGACAGGGAGGCTACACGCGCCGTGAGCAGGGGCAGACCCAGGGTGGCTGAGGCACTGCGAGCCCACGCCAGTGTTATTTGTTTGCAGCATCCCTCCCTCCCTCCCCACAGCGCGACTGAACAAGTAAGCCTAAAAAAAAAAAAAAAAAAAGTGTCCTACACCATGCCCTTTGTGTCAGGGCAGAAACCAGATACTGAAGAGACTAGCAAACAGAAGAAGATATAACAGAGGGGAACGCCTTGGAAGCTACAGGCAATAGATCAAAACCCTGTGGTTACTACGGACTACATAGGAAGGGGCCTATAGATCTTGAGAAATATAAATCTGACCAAGGAACTAGCCAAAAATGAACTGAACCCACAACACCCACACAAAAAAAAACAAAAAAGTCCTAGATATATTTTTATTATTTTTACGATCATTCTTTCTTTTTTTTTAATTAAAAAAAATTTTTAAGTCCTCTATTGTTCCTTTAATTTTCACTTTTATAACCTATTACTTTGCAAAAAAAAAAAAATTCATATATATATTTTTTATAATTTTTTGACCTTGTTTTTTTGTTTTGTTTTGTTTTTGTTTTTGTTTTTTTCTTCTTTTCTTTAACATTGTATTTGTGAAATTCCAAACTCTACTCTAGATTTTTAATTTTCGCTTTTTGGTATATGTTATCAATTTTGTACCTATAGTTTTTTTTTTTATATAATTTCTGTGACTTTTTTTTTTCTTCTTCTTCTCTGTTTCTTTCTCTTCTTCTTTTATATAACATTGTATATCTGAAATTTCAAACTTTACTCTAGATTTTTAATTTGTGCTTTTTGGTATTTGATATCAATTTTGTACCTGTATTTTCTTTATAATTTTTGTGACATTGTTCGTATTTGTTTGATTTCTCTCTTTATTTTTCTTCTTTTTTTTTAACATTGTATTTTTGAAATTCCAAACTCTACTCTAGATTTTTAATTTTTGCTTTCTGGTATTAGTTATCAATTTTGTACGTGTACTTTCTTTATAATTTTCGCGACCTTGTTTGTTTTTGTTTGTTCGTTTTTTCTCTCTTTCTTTTCCTTCTTCTTTTCTTTAACATCGTATTTTTGAAATTCCAAACTCTACTCTAGATTTTTAATTTTTGCTGTCTGGTATTAGTTATCAATTTTGTACCTGTACTTTCTTTACAATTTTCGCGACCTTTTTTGTTTTTGTTTGTTCGTTTTTTCTCTCTTTCTTTTCCTTCTTCTTTTCTTTAACATCGTATTTTTGAAATTCCAAACTCTACTCTAGATTTTTAATTTTTGCTTTTATGTATTTGTTACCAATTTTGTACCTTTAAGGACCCAATCTTCAGGACCCATTTTTCACTAGGGAGTGAGATTACTGGCTTGACTGCTCTCTCTCCCTTTGGACTCTCCTTTTTCTCCACCAGGTCACCTGTGTCTCCTCCCTAACCCCTCTCTACTCTACCCAACTCTGTGAATTTCTGTGTGTTCCAGACGGTGGAGAACACTTAGGGAACTGATTACTGGCTGGATCTGTCTCCCTCCTTTTCATTCCCCTCTTTTATCCTTCTGGCCACCTCTGTTACCTTCCTCCTTCTTCTCTTCTCTGTATAACTCCGTGAACATCTCTGAGTGGTCCAGTTGTGGAGTGCACATAAGGAAGTGACTACTGGCTAGCCCACTCTCTCCACTATTGATTCACCTCATCTCATTTGGGTCACCTCTAACTCCCTCCTCCCTCTTCTCTTCTCCATGTAACCCTGTGAACCTCTCTGAGTGACCCTCACTGTAGAGAAACTTTTCATCTTTAATGTAGATGTTTTATCAATGGTGCTGTATAGAAGGAGAAGTTTTGAAACTACTGTAAAAATAAGACCAATAACCGGAAGCAGGAGACTTAAGTCCAAACCCTGACTCCAGGGAACTCCTGACTCCAAGGAACATTAATTGACAGGAGCTCATCAAACACCTCCATACCGACACTGAAACCAAGCACCACACAAGGGCCAACAAGTTCCAGGGCAAGACATACCAAGCAAATTCTCCAGCAACAAAGGAACACAGCCCTGAGCTTCAAGATACAGGCTGCCCAAAGTCACCCCAAAACTATAGACATCTCATAACTCATTACTGGACATTTCATTGCACTCCAGAGAGAAAAAATACAGCTCCACCCACCAGAACACCGACACAAGCTTCCCTAACCAGGAAACCTTGACAAGCCACCTGTACAAACCCACACACAGTGAGGAAACGCCACAATAAAGAGAACGCCACAAACTGCCAGAATACAGAAAGGACACCCCAAACTCAGCAATTTAAACAAGATTAAGAGACAGAGGAATACTCAGCAGATAAAGGAACAGGATAAATGCCCACCAAACCAAACAAAAGAGGAAGAGATAGGGAATCTACCTGATAAAGAATTCTGAATAATGATAGTGAAATTGATCCAAAATCTTGAAACTAAAATGGAATCACAGATAAATAGCCTGGAGACAAGGATTGAGAAGATGCAAGAAAGGTTTAACAAGGACCTAGAAGAAATAAAAAAGAGTCAATATATAATGAATAATGCAATAAGTGAAATTAAAAACACTCTGGAGGCAACAAATAGTAGCATAACAGAGGCAGAAGACAGGATTAGTGAATTAGAAGATAGAATGGTAGAAATAAATGAATCAGAGAGGATAAAAGAAAAACGAATTAAAAGAAATGAGGACAATCTCAGAGACCTCCAGGACAATATTAAACGCTACAACATTCGAATCATAGGGGTTCCAGAAGAAGAAGACAAAAAGAAAGACCATGAGAAAATACTTGAGGAGATAATAGTGGAAAACTTCCCTAAAATGGGGAAGGAAATAATCACCCAAGTCCAAGAAACCCAGAGAGTCCCAAACAGGATAAACCCAAGGAGAAACACCCCAAGACACATATTAATCAAATTAACAAAGATCAAACACAAAGAACAAATATTAAAAGCAGCAAGGGAAAAACAACAAATAACACACAAGGGAATTCCCATAAGGATAACAGCTGATCTTTCAATAGAAACTCTTCAAGCCAGGAGGGAATGGCAAGACATACTTAAAATGATGAAAGAAAATAACCTACAGCCCAGATTATTGTACCCAGCAAGGATCTCATTCAAGTATGAAGGAGAAATCAAAAGCTTTTCAGACAAGCAAAAGCTGAGAGAATTCTGCACCACCAAACCAGCTCTCCAACAAATGCTAAAGGATCTTCTCTAGACAGGAAACACAAAAACGGTGTATAAACTCGAACCCAAAACAATAAAGTAAATGGCAACGGGATCATACTTATCAGTAATTACCTTAAACGTAAATGGGTTGAATGCCCCAACCAAAAGACAAAGACTGGCTGAATGGATACAAAAACAAGACCCCTACATATGTTGTCTACAAGAGACCCACCTCAAAACAGGGGACACATACAGACTGAAAGTGAAGGGCTTGAAAAAGATTTTCCATGCAAATAGGGACCAAAAGAAAGCATGAGTAGCAATATTCATATCAGATAAAATAGACTTTAAAACAAAGGCTGTGAAAAGAGACAAAGAAGGTTACTACATAATGATCAAAGGATCAATCCAAGAAGAAGATATAACAATTATAAATATATATGCACCCAACACGGGAGCACCACAGTACGTAAGACAAATGCTAACAAGTATGAAAGGAGAAATTAACAATAACACAATAATAGTGGGAGACTTTAATACCCCACTTACACCTATGGATAGATCAACTAAACAGAAAATTAACAAGGAAACACAAACTTTAAACGATACAATAGACCAGTTAGACCTAATTGGTATCTATAGGACATTTCATCCCAAAACAATGAATTTCACCTTTTTCTCAAGCGCACATGGAACCTTCTCCAGGATAGATCACATCCTGGGCCATAAAGCTAGCCTTGGTAAATTCAGAAAAATAGAAATCATTCCAAGCATTTTTTCTGACCACAATGCAGTAAGATTAGATCTCAATTACAGGAGAAAAACTATTAAAAATTCCAACATATGGAGGCTGAACAACACACTGCTGAATAACCAACAAATCACAGAAGAAATCAAAAAAGAAATCAAAATTTGCATAGAAACGAATGAAAATGAAAACACAACAACCCAAAACCTGTGGGACACGGTAAAAGCAGTCCTACGGGGAAAGTTCATAGCAATACAGGCACACCTCAAGAAACAAGAAAAAAGTCAAATAAATAACCTAACTCTACACCTAAAGCAACTAGAAAAGGAAGAAACGAAGAACCCCAGGGTTAGTAGAAGGAAAGAAATCTTAAAAATTAGAGCAGAAATAAATGCAAAAGAAACAAAAGAGACCATAGCAAAAATCAACAAAACCAAAAGCTGGTTCTTTGAAAGGATAAATAAAATTGACAAACCATTAGCCAGACTCATCAAGAAACAAAGGGAGAAAAATCAAATCAACAAAATTAGAAACGAAAATGGAGAGATCACAACAGACAACACAGAAATACAAAGGATCAGAAGAGACTACTATCAACAATTATATGCCAATAAAATGGACAACGTGGAAGAAATGGACAAATTCTTAGAAAAGTACAACTTTCCAAAACTGGACCAGGAAGAAATAGAAAATCTTAACAGACCCATCACAAGCATGGAAATTGAAACTGTAATCAAAAATCTTCCAGCAAACAAAAGCCCTGGTCCAGACGGCTTCACAGCTGAATTCTACAAAAATTTAGAGAAGAGCTAACACCTATCCTGCTCAAACTCTTCCAGAAAATTGCAGAGGAAGGTAAACTTCCAAACTCATTCTATGAGGCCACCATCACCCTAATACCAAAACCTGACAAAGATCCCACAAAAAAAGAAAACTACAGGCCAATATCACTGATGAACATAGATGCAAAAATCCTTAACAAAATTCTAGCAATCAGAATCCAACAACACATTAAAAAGATCATACACCATGATCAAGTGGGCTTTATCCCAGGGATGCAAGGATTCTTCAATATCCGCAAATCAATCAATGTAATACACCACATTAACAAATTGAAAAATAAAAACCATATGATTATCTCAATAGATGCAGAGAAAGCCTTTGACAGAATTCAACATCCATTTATGATAAAAACTCTCCAGAAAGCAGGAATAGAAGGAACATACCTCAACATGATAAAAGCTATATATGACAAACCCACAGCAAACATTATCCTCAATGGTGAAAAATTGAAAGCATTTCCTCTAAAGTCAGGAACAAGACAAGGGTGCCCACTTTCACCATTCCTATTCAACATAGTTTTGGAAGTTTTGGCCACAGCAATCAGAGCAGAAAAAGAAATAAAAGGAATCCAAATTGGAAAAGAAGAAGTAAAACTCTCACTATTTGCAGATGACATGATCCTCTACATAGAAAACCCTAAAGATTCCACCAGAAAATTACTAGAAATAATCAATGACTATAGTAAAGTTGCAGGATATAAAATCAACACACAGAAATCCCTTGCATTCCTATACACTAATAATGAGAAAACTGAAGGAGAAATTAAGGAAACAATTCCATTCACCATTGCAACGGAAAGAATAAAATACTTAGGAATATATCTACCTAAAGAAACTAAAGACCTATATATAGAAAACTATAAAACACTGGGGAAAGAAATCAAAGAGGACACTAATAGATGGAGAAATATACCATGTTCATGGATTGGAAGAATCAATATAGTGAAAATGAGTATACTACCCAAAGCAATTTATAGATTCAACGCAATCCCTATCAAGCTACCAACAGTATTCTTCACAGAGCTAGAACAAATAATTTCACAATTTGTATGGAAATACAAAAAACCTCGAATAGCCAAAGCGATCTTGAGAAAGAAGAATGGAACTGGAGGAATCAACCTACCTGACTTCAGGCTCTACTACAAAGCCACAGTTATCAAGACAGTATGGTACTGGCACAAAGACAGAAATATTGATCATTGGAATAAAATAGAAAGCCCAGAGATAAATCCACGCACATATGGACACCTTATCGTTGACAAAGGAGGCAAGAATATACAATGGATTAAAGACAATCTCTTTAACAAGTGGTGCTGGGAAATATGGTCAACCACTTGTAAAATAATGAAACTGGACCACTTTCTAACACCATACACAAAAATAAACTCAAAATGGATTAAAGATCTAAACGTAAGACCAGAAACTATAAAACTCCTAGAGGAGAACATAGGCAAAACACTCTCCGACATACATCATAGCAGGATCCTCTATGACCCACCTCCCAGAATATTGGAAATAAAAGCAAAAATAAACAAATGGGACCTAATTAACCTTAAAAGCTTCTGCACATCAAAGGAAACTATTACCAAGGTGAAAAGACAGCCTTCAGAATGGGAGAAAATAATAGCAAATGAAGCAACCGACAAACAACTAATCTCAAAAATATACAAGCAACTCCTACAGCTCAACTCCAGAAAAATAAATGACCCAATCAAAAAATGGGCCAAAGAACTAAATAGACATTTCTCCAAAGAAGACATACAGATGGCTAACAAACACATGAAAAGATGCTCAACATCACTCATTATCAGAGAAATGCAAATCAAAACCACTATGAGGTACCATTTCACACCAGTCAGAATGGCTGGGATCCAAAAGTCTACAAATAATAAATGCTGGAGAGGGTGTGGAGAAAAGGGAACCCTCTTACACTGTTGGTGGGAATGCAAACTAGTACAGCCACTATGGAGAACAGTGTGGAGATTCCTTAAAAAACTGGAAATAGAACTGCCTTATGATCCAGCAACCCCACTGCTGGGCATACACACTGAGGAAACCAGAAGGGAAAGAGACATGTGTACCCCAATGTTCATCGCAGCACTGTTTATAATAGCCAAGACATGGAAGCAACCTAGATGTCCATCAGCAGATGAATGGATAAGAAAGCTGTGGTACATATACACAATGGAGTATTACTCAGCCATTAAAAAGAATACATTTGAATCAGTTCTAATGAGGTGGATGAAACTGGAGCCTATTATACAGAGTGAAGTAAGCCAGAAGGAAAAACATAAATACAGTATACTAATGCATATATATGGAATTTAGAAAGATGGTAACAACAACCCAGTGTACGAGACAGCAAAAGAGACACTGACGTATAGAACAGTCTTATGGACTCTGTGGGAGAGGGAGAGGGTGGGAAGATTTGGGAGAATGGCAATGAAACATGTAAAATATCATGTAGGAAACGAGTTGCCAGTCCAGGTTCGATGCACGATGCTGGATGCTTGGGGCTGGTGCACTGGGACGGCCCAGAGCGATGGTATGGGGAGGGAGGAGGGAGGAGGGTTCGGGATGGGGAACACATGTATACCTGTGGCGGATTCATTTTGATATTTGGCAAAACTAATACAATTATGTAAAGTTTAAAAATAAAATTAGAAAAAATAAAAAAAAAAAAAACAAGCACCCTCTTGGTGCCTGAACTTGGTGCTGAGCCACATCAGCTTTGGCATAAAGTATCAGAGATGGCCAGAAAAGAAAGTGGCTCAAAACAATGCAAGGTGTGAGTTGCTGGGCTACTTCTTGGCATCACAGCAGGATTAAAGAGGCTGGTTTCCAAAGAGAAGCCCAGTAATATCTGAGGAAATTTGCTGTCCCTGTGAAAGGAAAGAAACATTTGGTTGAAATGGGATCTGGACAGTAGGTAGACGAGCTAAATGAAGCCACAATGTTCTGTTCCCATATACGGATTCTGGAAATGGTGTACTAATTCCTTCAGTAGCTGCTGTGTGCTGAGCACTTTACAAAAACCATACAAGAGATATCCCTGAGAGCAAGGTGTGATTCCCATTTTGAAAACCTGGGAATTGAGGCTCAAAGATGACAGTAAGAAAGAGTCAGACTCAGATACTAAAATTTATTTTTAATGAAACATGATGTATTGTCTCAGCAACATCTGCAAGGCAAAAAAAAAAAAAAAAAAAGCCAGACAAACTGTGGAAGGGTAAATATTTAATGAAGTATTGACCTGCATATTATTTGAATTGTTAGCCTAGACCCCCAGAATCCCTGCAAAGTAAATGCCCACCCACTTATAGAGGGGATAGACTGGCAGACTATCATTCTCTGCCACCCACTTGGTATACAGGCCTCATCTTTCTCCCCTTTCCTAAATAGACCTGGCTTTAAATTACATTCAAATCCATGTTCCCCTACCTGAAAAAAAAAAAAAAAAAAACAGCACTCCCACAGTCTCTGGATTCCTGAAGTTTGTTTTTCATAATTCCATCCAGTTCAGCCTGCTTCTGCCTCATATAACAAGTGTTTTCCAAAAGGATAAAAAGACAGATCAGAACTCTGATGTGAAAATGGCAAGATCAGGCTTTCTAATAAATTCAATATCTGTAAGAATGGCACAGTGAACTGGAAAAAGATGCCACTGACTACTTAAAGACATCAATTATAAACATAGTGTCTGAGAAGCACTCAAGGAGTGATCCTGACATTGTTGGAAGTTCCTATCTTAGGGATGACATTTCCACACCATGTTAAATAATGTTACAGCTGATGGGATCAATGGTACCCTCCTACCAGCATTTGTAGCCTCACATGACATAAGGTTGCACTTACTCATCTGGCAGGTCTGGACAGCTAATTCTGGGTCCACTCTCTTCTCATCACAGGCCCATAGGCTGGCCAGTACTAGATTTTTCCATCACAGGTCCTGGAGGAAACAGTGATTATACAGATCTACAAGGAGACTTGCTTACAGATGGACAGCCTAACACAGTTGCCGGAAAATTAGGTAACTTCGAAGCTTATAACATGAGTTACTGGGGCAAACTTCCCCTTTCCCTTATCCACAAAACACCAAGGCAACCAAGGGCCATCAGCTGTCAAAACACCACACACGCCTCTCAGAGCCTTACTTTCTTATTTCACATGGAAAATAACAGAAATACCCTCAATGGTTAAGAAAGGTCACAAAAATGGCCAAGATCAACATTTGAACCAATCCCTGGCAATGATATATCCACCCCAAATGCCCTACAATGTAAAGCAGAATCAGCTCCATGGTGGCCACCAGTCACCAATCAGACTGTCCGGCACCCCCACTCTCCCAGCCAAATGCACCCACCCTTCCCTCACCTTAAGCTGCAAACACTACAAAGCATTAAGACCATAATTGGGAAGGAGGCACTGAGACCCACATTTAAACAAAGAAAATCTTCAAGTTTCATCATGCCATTACAATAATGCCCAACACCAAACCCGAAAGTGCCTTAGAGATCTTCTCTGCCATCCACCCAGGAGCCCGCAGACACGTCCGTCTAAGTGTCCATCAGGACACACCATCTACCTGACTCTTCAAATCACACCGCAGACAGCCAAACACAAATAGAGTTACTAAAACTTACACTTTTGAGATCTCCAGAAAAAGAGCTGCCATGTTAAATCCAGCAGAGGAAAATGGTCCATGGAAGCCCCACAGGACAATCCAGACAGTCAGGAGCTTAGGCACATGCTGGGGCTGCTTCCACAACTTTTCACGCTGCTGCCTCCCAAAATCATCATTGGTGGGCCTGCGATGATTGATGGGGAGATTGGCCATTCCTCTCAGGTATGTCTACTGGTGGGAAATTGTCCATTTCCCAAGGCCCATCTCACATAATGTAGAAGGCAATGGCACCCCACTCCAGTACTCTTGCCTGGAAAATCCCAAGGGTGGAGGAGCCTGGTAGGTTCAGTCCATGGGATCTCAAAGAGTCAGACACAACTGAGTGACTTCCCTTTCACTTTTCACTTTCATGCCTTGGAGAAGGAAATGGCAATCCACTCCAGTGGTCTTGCCTAGAGAATCCAAGGGACGGGGAAGCCTGGTGGGCTGCCTGTCTATGGGGTCTCACAGAGTCAGACATGACTGAAGCGACTTAGCAGAAGCAGCAGCAGCAGCAGCAGTAGCTGACATAATGAAATCTCTGCTTGTATATATCATATCTTTCTATATCTGTGTCCATCCCTCAATGGCTAGCTCTACTTATTAGGCCTTTGCACATACCTTTTGCTTTGTTTCTCGTCATCTTAGACTTTGGAAAGTGTGCACATTCAGTTTCTCCAGGCCTAGATCAGTTACATTCCCCTCCAAGAAGCCTTCCAAGTTTTACTCCTTCCAGGCAAAATGTGAGTTCTTCATATTACATATGGACATGGAGATATATCAGAGCAGAGATGCATAGGACTTATTTCTGAGCCCTGGGGACAGATAGTACTGGGCTGGGCATGGTGTGACGGACACAAGATTTGCACTTGGATATTTTGCAAGTCAGTTCAGGTTGCAGACATTTGGGGAAGACCAGGGAACACTGACAATAGACTAACTCTTAGAAGCTTGCTAAGATTGGTACCACCCTTTTTGGAATTTCATATCCTTTCCTGCTTTTCTATCTGTGAAAATCTTGTCCTTCCTAAAAGGTTCAGGCATAAATCACTTCCCTAACTCTTTTCCTGAACGCATGTTCCCACCCCAGCCACAAGAGTTATTTCTCCTATGACTATAGGAAGAAAGATATGAGGATTTCATATCTCTGCTGCAAATGTCATTAAGCTTCACAGTTATCCAAATTGAGACTGGATGCTCACTTCTTTCCAGGAGGCCTCTTTCTGAGAGATTTCTGCACCTGCTCTAAATTTTTGAGTTGTACAAACAAGAAGGTGCATCTCCCCTAGGCTTGACTACGTTGAGTGTTTAACTCATCTACACTCTACATGGTGTGTGGACCACATAGCCACTGGGTCCCTTACCTGGACTGCATGGTAATAGTGCATAGTGCTTCTAGGAAAGGTGCTGTACTTCCCATGGGAAAGATCATTTAGGAGGGTATTTGAGGCTTCGTGGTGTGCACAGTGTTATGCAGCAGTCTATCATGTTGCCCTATCCAGTGTGACGTCGAATTTTATGTGCCAACTTGACTGGTCATGGAGTGTCCAAATTAAACATTATCTCTGGGTGTATCTGTGAGGTTGTTTCTGGATGAGATGAGCATTTGGATCAGTGACTTAGTAAAATAGAAGGCCTTTCCCATTGTGGGTAAGCATCATCCAATCTGTTGAGGGCCCAAATGGAACAAAAGGCAGAGAAAGGAAGAATTCTTGAATTTTTTCCCTATCTCTCTGCTTGAGATAAAACATTTCTCTTCATTTTCTCCTTCTCTTCAATAAGGATTCACACCACCAGACCCCTGGTTCACAGGCCTTCAGACTGGAACTGAATTATACCACTGGTTTTCCTGGCTTTATACCTTGTAGGCAGGAGATTGTAGAGTTTCTCAGCCTCCATAAATAGGGAACTAACCTCCACATGGAACAACAGACTGGTTCCAAATAAAAGGAGTACGTCAAGGCTGTATATTGTCACCAAGCTTATTTAACTTATATGCAGAGTACATCAGGAGAAACACTAGGCTGGAAGAAGCACAAGCTGGAATCAAGATTGCTGGGAGAAATATCAATAACCTCAGATATGCAGATGACACCACCCTTATGGCAGGAAGTGAAGAGGAACTTAAAAGACTCTTGATGAAAGTGAAAGAGGAGAGTGGAAAAGTTGGCTTAAAGCTCAATGTTCAGAAAACGAAGATCATGGCATCTGGTCCCATCACTTCATGGGAAATAGATGGGGAAACAGGGGCAACAGTGTCAGACTTTATTTTTTTGGGCTCCCAAATCACTGCAGATGGTGACTGCAGCCATGAAATTAAAAGACACTTACTCCTTGGAAGAAAAGTTATGACCAACCTAGATAGCATATTGAAAAGCAGAGACATTACTTTGCCAACAAAGGTCCATCTAGTCAAGGCTATGGTTTTTCCATTGGTCATGTATGGATGTGAGAGTTGGACTGTGAAGAAGGCTGAGCGCTGGAGAATTGATGCTTTTGAACTGTGGTGTTGGAGAAGACTCTTGAGAGCCCCTTGGACTGCAAGGAGATCCAACCAGTCCATTCTAAAGGAGATCAGCCCTGGGTGTTCTTTGGAAGGACTGATGCTAAAGCTGAAACTCCAATACTTTGGCCACCTCATGCGAAGAGCTGACTCATTGGAAAGGACTCTTTTGCTGGGAGGGATTGGAGGCAGGAGGAGAAGGGGACGACAGAGGATGAGATGGCTGGATGGCATCACCAACTCAATGGACATGAGTTTGTGTGAACTCCAGGAGTTGGTGATTGACAGGGAGGCCTGGCGTGCTGCAATTCATGGGGTCACAAAGAGTCGGACACGACTGAGCAACTGAACTGAACTGTGCAGAACAGATCAAAACAGAGGGTCAGCAGAAAAAGCGAGACAGAGCACCCGTAACAGCCTCACTCCAACATCCCATGAGCCTTACATATACAGGAGCCTGCCTTGTCTGCTGCAACGAGGAGCTGGGCTGTGTATGTTTATGCTGAAGGCCAGGTCGACAGCATTGTCGTATAGGCAGTGTACACAGCCATCAATTGTATGTTGGACCAGGTCAGTGCCTGTCTGGACCACCTGAAGGAGAGGAATGACCACCTCCCTAGCCGCCTCCAAGAGTGCTTGAATCCAACTGGCAGATGCATCTTGAGATCCAACAGCTGTTCAGGGAAGCCCCCATGCAATTGGGAGCCCCTAGTGAAGCCTTCCAAGGGCCTGTGAGCCAGGCCTCTACCCCACCTGCCTGGATGAGCCAGGCTCTAGCCTGACCCTCATCACCTGGCTTAGGACTGGCCTCCAAATGTCCCGGGGGATCTGCCTGCCTAGGCCATCCTTCTGCTACTTACCTTTTGCATGCTTTGCATGCCCCCACCGCCTGGCATCCCCTCCTGGGGTCAGGTGTGGGCCTGTGACCCACGCAACTTGCCTACTTGCCCAAATCCTGGATGCTCCTCACTCTGCCCAGGCCTTGAGTGTCCCCATTGAACTAGTCTCCATCAGCATGTGCATGAACATGCATACACACACACACATACACACACACACACAAAATCATTCACATTCTCAACTTTATATAATATTTGCAAACCTCCTACAAAAGATGTCTCCCAAACTTAATCCACCCACGAATGGAATGAAAGTGCCTGTTTTCCTGCATTCTGAATGTTAGATTTCCCAGACATCATTGTACATCTTATTGGGGAAAGCTGTGTCTTAATTTCTCTGGTTTGAATGTGTTTGAATAATATTTGAGGGCAGACTGAATAACATTTGAATGAAACTGATATTGAATATTCACTGCACCTCTGTTAATATCCTCTGTAGATTGCCTGATCAAGACCTTGGCCCATCTATCAGTTGGTCAGTATGAGGGTGTCCCTGGTAAAGCCAGACATGTGCCTGGTTTCTGAACTGATGGCATTCTGGCTGAGGACTGTGCCCTTAACCTGTGAAGTTCAGCCTAATGTGGATGGTTAGTGTCAGAGTTGCCACCCTCCTTCTTCCCCTCATTTGATGGGCTCCATGCAGCCACAAACATAGGGCTGGGCAAGGGTATAGAAATTGTGGTGGTTTGCTTTCTGGGACTTGAGTCAGTCACCAAGAGTAGACCTAACATCTGGAAGAGTAATGGCTGCCCAAAGTTGACCCAGATCACTTGTCTGAATCAGCAGAGAAACTCAGACCACACATAGCAGAAACTGGACCTTCATGTCTGTGACACTGTGTCTAGAGACCAGGACACAATTGTAGCCTGTGTCCCTGGGATACAGATAGATGGATAGATAGATCACTGGAGGGATATAGAGACAGAAAAAAAAGAAAAGAATGGAGAGGGAGGAGGGAGGCTGAGAGGACACCAGCACAGGAAACAAGGCACAGACTAGCCTACATTTGCTTGTGTCTGGAGGGGACTCGTGCCCTAGGGCCTTCCACGATACTCATAGCCTCTCCAGTCTGAGTCCAGCCTTGCTGCAGGCCTCACCATAATCCCTCAGTGCCTGGAGAAACATCCTGAAAGTTATGAGATGACCACCATTCACTCCCAAAATCTTGGCAGAAAGGTACTCCATGCCTTTCTAGTCTTGGCATACCTGGGGTGGGGAAAAGAACCAGAACAAAAAGCATAAAAGGAACCCAGAATGGACAGGCCCCTACTCATCCTTTTTTCCTATATGTTTCCTGTTACCCAGTCATTCATCTCCAAGTTGGCACCACATTTAAAGAAAAAGGAGGGTAGAAGGAGGCAGGGACCACCTGCTCCTAGTGTGTGTGTGGTGGTGGGGAGGGTAGGGGAACACTGAGTCTTACTGATTTAAGAGATTCTTGATGTCCACCAAAATAACAGAATTCTAAAAGTGCACACATGGTCCAGGAGTTATGTGGACTGCTACATGCATGTGCCTGTACAGTGAGACCCTACTGCTGAGTGTCAGGATATCCAGTGTTTCACATAGATGCCCTTTCAGCATCATATTTATCCCCACAGCAATAGTTATGAGGGAGACACATACAGCCTGGCCTATAAAAAGCCCTCAATAAATGGAAAAATTATGCACATTCCTCTCAAGTCTTCCCCAGGTACCAAATCCCTTGTTTTTCTACAAAACACAAAATGTGTCAAATTATTTTAATTATTTAATTAATATCTACCAATCCTGTATTTGAAGTACAGATAAGAAGAAGGATCAACCCCCCTCCCCCAAATCTCAGCCTATTTCTCTCCTGGCTGCTAACTTGGACTTGCATAGATAAGTTGGGTAGCTCACATCTTAATGGGAAAGTCATTCTTTAACACGAGTAGGTCATAATACTGAGATAAAGAAGTAAATTCCAGCTGTGATGACAGTACAGAGGACCTTCTTCAACCTCCTTATCCTGATGAACCCCTTGGGCAGGAGGTGACACGTTGCAGCTTTGGGGGACCCCTAGACCGGGGTGGGAAGAGGTGAGTTTGCTGAGAGCCACAGCCTATAAGATCTTTATGAATAATCAGGGAGAGACCGGAATCCACCACCCAGTGGGCACATCTTCAATCAGGACAGGCTGTGACAGTCTTGCTTTCTTTTCCCCGGGAGAACGATTTCAATGAGTGCAAAGTTTTAATGACCGCCCTTCACCCTCCCTGCCTCGGCCATCCACACACCTAACACGCTTCCTTGCTCTAAGGCTGCATGAGCCTTGCTGGTGCATGAGCCTGCCATGTCTGGAGACCATGTGGAACAGGGCATGCCTGTGGTTGTCCATACGGAAGGCAAGGATGACGGCTTCACCCGAGAAGCAGTACAGGCAGCCATCAACCCCATGTTGGACCAGGTCAACACCTGCCTGGACCAGCTGGAGGAGAGGAATGACCACCTCCCTGGCTGCCTCCAGGAGTGCTTGAATCTAACTGGTATACACATGTTGAGTTCCAGCAGCCACTCAAGGAGGCCCCAAGTGATTGGCAGCCCCTGGTGGAGCCCTCCAAGGGTGCCGGGGCCAGGCCCCAACCCTGCCTGCCTGAGCCAGGCTCTAGCCTGAGTCCTTGCCACCTGGCTTAGGACTGGCCTCCAGATGTCCTGGGGTACCTGCCTGCCTGGGCCATCCTTCTGGTACTTCCTTTGGCAGGCCTGGCATCACCCCCACCTCCAGGCATCCCTACCTAGGGTCAGGTGTGGGCCTGTGACCCACCCAACATGCCTGCCTGCCCAAGTCCTGGATGCTTCCCCCTCTGCCTAGGTTCATTAGACAGATTGAGAGTTATCTTAACATTCTCCAGAATTAGTATTCCTGCACCATGTTGCCAATTAAATGGCTATTTCATAAAATGTTGTCTGCAAGCTGCTTTACAAAGGATTGGTAAATTTACCTATTAGAAATTTTACACAATATGTGCAGAATTTTGTTTTTTTCAAGCACAAAATAATTCTGCCATTCAGGTACCTTTTTGATTCTGTCCATTCATACTCTGGTAAGGAGTGTTACATAGTTAAAAATCCCTAATACTCAAGGGACTGGATTCTAATACAAAATGGGCCAGGAGCTAATTGTGTGCTTCCAGATTTTTGTTCCCATAACTTCTGATGTTCTCCAGAACCATGCTGGGCCACTTCTCGTATCCTCACCCTTAACAGAAGCAGGAGATACCCCCACCACCCCCACAATATCCAGGCATGTATCTGTCATCCTCATGAAGTGGCCAGAAGGATCACATCACCTAGGAAGATGTCAGATTACCTACCGTTCTTCTCACCTTAACAAGGGGAGAACTTCAATTCTGACCTGGATAACTCTCACCCTGCCACCCCACCCCCTGTCATCAATGCCCCAGATTACTGAGCCCAGTGTCCCACTCGGTACCTGATGTGATGCATATGCAGAGCCACATCTTCATTGATCGTGATTGGAGTCATCACAAATAATAACATCTACAAGTGGGAGCTTTTCCATCATACACATTTTATTGAAAAACAAAATTTTACAAATTCAAAATATTCTACACAATCTTCTGTTCCCCTCTGACAGAGTGGAACAGTACATCTTCCACTTGCCAAGACTGGTGAGATCAGCATAACAACTGAAGCCATCTGTAAACAAGGCCTCTGGTTATAGTCCCTACTGCAAATGACCACAGAGAACTTGCCATAAGGGCACAGATATTGGTAAAATATAAGCAAGCTGGAGGGTGAACAGTGGCTCCTACTTATTCCTTTTCCTTGAGGTACCTTTGGCACAAGTTCCACTGAAGGAAGTTCCCTGTGGCCTGAGTTTGGCCAGGGTGCGGCAATCACAATTTGTTGGGGACAGACACCTGGGGAGACATGGTATCTCATGTTAGGATATTGGAGGGCAAATACAAAGTGACACAAGAAAAAAGGTTTAATTATCCCCATTGAAAAATGAGAGCAGGCTTTCAACCCTCCCTTTGCTTTAGAAGTTTTACTTTGGAAAACTTGTCAGTTCTTTCTCTGCCTCTTTGCAGTATGTGGAAATCATTTTAAAAAGCTCACTAAACCTCTTGCCAATTTGACAACCCGGGAATGCTCCTTTAAGGACCTGGAAGCAAAAATTCTTGCAAAAGGGGAGAACTAGGTAAAGAGGGAACAACTTAAGCAGTTGAAATCAGAAACTGCTAGACCTTCTGGACAATCGGAGGAAGAAATGACCATCAAAGCAGTGCACCAGAGTCAATAAAGCTGCAGGAGAAGATCATGAAAAGGTAAGGACAGGCAGCATCTCAGGAAGATTATAGCTTCCTCAGAAGCAAAAGGTGTTCCTTCTCAGAACTCCCTCAGGTTATGTTATTGTGCAACAGTATAGAACATTCTAAACAACATTAAATGGTGCACAAAAAGAGCAGCGGTAGCAAAATCACCTCCTGGCAGAGAGGCCCACAATTCACGGGGAAAATGAAATGTGAGGACCTGATCCCAGTATCAATGCCTCACCTTGAATAGAGGCCTGCTGAAGTCCAGCCCCAGTGGATCCAGGGAATTCGAAGCGGGGACGGCGTCGGCGAGGATCAGGAAACAACTGCTTAATTAAACGTTAATCAAGGATATAAAGAGTAATAGAATAAGGATAGCTCAGTGAGGAAATTCAGTGGAGAAAAGAGGCCAAAATAAGGATAGCTCAGTGAGGAAATTCAGTGGAGAAAAGAGGCTGAATAATTCAGCCAGAAGGTGAGAGAAAGAACGACATGGGGAGACCAAGTTTCGGTGAACAAGGCCCGCACTTTATTTTCCAAAGTAGTTTTTATACCTTAAGTTGTGCATAGAGGATAATGGGGGAAGGGGTAGAGTCATGCAGTAAGCCAGGCTTTCTTCCTGCAAACTTATCATATGCAAAAGTTTAGGTGATTTGCATCATCTTCTGGCCCGGAGGCCTGTTAACATTTTAAGAAACTTATTTTTCTCTAAAGGTGATTATTCTAAAGTCAGGCGCCAGCCTCCAAAAGCATTAGATAAAGTTGCATTCCTATAGAGCAAAGATGTAGTGGGCTGTAACAATAAAAAGAATTAACTCAAGGATCCAACGTTACAAACATTAAAGCTACTACTTACACCAATTATATTAATCAATACACTGCCAGGGACACAGCAGGTAAGGGATATGGAAACTTAGCAGCAAACATTGGCCCAATAAGTGAAAAACCCTTCACCAATACAATTTCTAATCAATCTTTTAACTACTCAAAGGAATCTGTGTTTAGACAATTTAGAACATCTCCTGCCTCTCACAGTTGGGAGGCTCTGAACAATCACATGTGGCCAGAAAAACCTATTCAGGCAGGCTAGAGGATTTCCAAAGGAGTTTGTAGGTTGAAACACTGTCACACCCAGGAATTATTAACTGAAGCTGTAAGCTAACTCTTTTTTCAGAGAGAGGTAGTGGGGGACAGCCCCCCATAAAGTCAGAGGTGTAGGTGAAAGCACAAGCAGAAAGTAGGCACACTCTGGTTTGGAGGGGGGGGGGTAGATGCTCGAGAATTTCCAGGGGAACTCCTGAGGCTCAATCCCGCCTCTGTGTATGCCGAGCCTCCTTCCTCATGACCTTTGCCACGGGCGGAGTTCCTCATGCTGGCTCCCGGCAGTGATAGAATTCCAGTTGAGCTATTCCAGATCCTGAAAGATGATGCTGTGGAAAGCGCTGCACTCAATATGCAATATGCAATATGCACTCAATATGCAATATGCCGGCTCCCGGCAGAGGCCCACATTCATTCACTTCACACGTATCCATGCGCTTTACTATCTTCTATACCACAGCTATGACCACCGTATGGCAGTGTGAGGGAACAGTGCCAGGAGACAGGAGAAAGAGCCCTGCACCCACAATGTCCACCACAATTTTCACACCAAAACCCTTGTTCTCCCCACTGTCAGTCTTTCCTTAAACTGTCAGAGCCTCCTGCTCATAGCCCTGCTAGGCCCAAATTTACCTAATCAAGAGAAAGCAAAAGCCTGAAATGGGGAAACCGTTGAACCCTTTCCCTCCCCAAACTGAACTCCCCTTTCCTCTCCCCAACTCCAGTAGCACAACACCACAAACTGCATAACCACCCCTTCACTGTTGTACCAACAACACCTTCTTCCTTGAGGGTGCAGAGAAGGTCCCCTTGAGGCAATGTCACCCCCACCAACAGGAAGACCCAAATGGAAAAGGAACCACCACCAAGAAGAAAGGCTTTTCAGCACATACACAGGGGGAGAGACAGTTACAGACTGGGGGTGTAGCCCTCTCCAGCAAGAGAAAAACAAGGTCTTCATTCTCCAGCTGGGATGCCTTACTTTGGAGGTTCCAGGACATCCAGGCTCACTGGCACATGCCCTGAAGGAAACAAATTGCCCTGGGTTCAAGCACAGTTCATTGACAAGACCCATCGGACCTCTTTCTTCCAACCAAATGCAGAGTGTGCTCAGCGGAAGAGTGCAGAAAGCGAACGTGGAAAGTTCCAAGCACATTCTCACACACAGAGCTGAGATACCTCAGGATACACAATATGCCCTTGCTCTGAACCATGACACAATTCTAACAACAGGATACTGTCAACTTCTGCCCCAGACCCTACATTTCCTATGCCCTTGGTGGCACAGAAGTCCACTTCAGGTCAGATCCACCTTAGGCCTGAAACCCCACACTTACTATGCCCTTTGTACAACAGAAGTCTGACTCAGGTCACATCTAACTTACCACCCAGTCCCAACAATTCCCATGATCCTTACTGTGGAGAAGTCTAACTTAGGCCGGAGCCAACTAAAGCTCCAAACCTCACATTTCCAATGCCCTTTGCCATAGAAGTCTGACTCGGGCCAGAGCCACCTTATGCCTGGAACCCACATTTCCTATGCCCTTTGAGGCACCGAAGTCTTATTCAGGCCAGAGCTAACTTACCACCTGGACCACCTGGACCCATGTCTGTTGGGGCAGAGAAGTCTGACTCAGATCAGAGCCATTTTACACTCAGGACCCAACATTTCCCAGGCCCTTTTATAACACCAAGGTCTGCCTCAGGATAGAGCCAACTTACACCCAAGTCCCAATATTTCCCATGCCCCTTTGTGACACAGACGTCTGACCAGTAGATCAGTGCCAACCTACTACCCAGATCCAACTTTACCCACGCCCCATGGGACTCAGAATCCTGACAAGAGGCTACAGACTATGGCCAGGAGCCACCATTCACCATGGCTACATGCTGCCAGTGCCAATATGGCTGTCTTTTAGGACATTCACAAGGCACCTGTGACGTGTGAGCTTTGAAGAAAGTACTGTCTGGCTGGTATACCAGTAGAACCTACCAAGAATAGTTGCTCCCTTTCAGTTGTCTCTTTACAGTGCACAGGGAAATCTCAACATGAGAGCTGAGCGTCTACTCAACCAAGTGTAGTCAACATCAGTGGGCACCTCCCAGGAGACTCCTTCAGATTACCCTTCTAGGCTACAGTATAAGGGGGCAATGGTCACCTTTCCGGAACTGCTTTTCACAGCCTATGGCAGTGCACACACTGAAGCAGGAACACAATAACTTCTCTAACAGTGACATTCACAAGTCTGAGGAATGCTGTAAAGTAGGGTAAAGCCCCCGTTATAAAAGTCTCACCTGTGCCAGAATGTAATCTATTCTCATGTTTCACATAATCATCTGCATTGCTATCATCAGTCCCCATGCTCTGCTGATCCCAGGCGGTTCCAGGGATGTGGAAGGGGAAGAAAACCCTTCTTTGAATACAAGAAGTTTCTCATATCTCTCACACCAGAGTCCCCTGTCCTTAATCATTATGAGCAGCTGCATCCAGTGCTGCTCCTTCTTACGCTCTGCCCACCTGCAACTAGCAGGCCTCTGAAAGAGGGGCCATGGTCTATATGACATGCCATCTTTCTTGATCAGAGGGGCTCCTGCCCTGGGGTGACCCTGTAACCTCTAAAAGCCTCTCTGTAAAAGAACAATCAAACTGGCTGGCCAATCAGCCAAGAAATCCATTTAGTTCAGTATGTATTCTCCCAAATCTTGGGAGCATTTTCCATATCAGTCATTTCCACTATGGTTATAGACACAGTGTGCCACCCCCAGATAGCCATATTGACTTGAAATGAAGAGGAGATGGAGGTGAGGGTAACCACCAAAAAAAAAATTTTTTTAAGCAAGAAAAATGTTACTTAAGAAGGCTTCACACAGCTTAGTAATTAACATCAGAAGATTGGTCCAGCTAAACCCAGCGATGATGCCCCTTTATGCCATTGGTGTGGAGGTCATCTGTAACCATGGCAATATAAGGATCCATTCTGTACCACGAATGGCCCCTGAAAAACAGAGAATTATCTATTTCTTATAAGTAGTACTCAAATCACAGGATTTGAGAAGATGAGGTAATAAACTGCCTTGTCACTTAGCCTCCAGAAGCATGTATTTGATGAATGTTTTCTCTCAGATGGGAATGGTAATGAACTTCAAGGTCTTTTTTGTTTTGTTTTGTTTTTTAAACTTTACAATATTGTATTGGTTCTGCCATATATCAAAATGAATCCACCACATGTATACATGTGTTCCCCATCCTGAACCCTCCTCCCTCCTCCCTCCCCATACCATCCCTCTGGGTCGTCCCAGTGCACCAGCCCCAAGCATCCTGTATCCTGCATCGAAGCTGGACTGGCGACTCATTTCATATATGATATTATGCCATTCTCCCAAATCATCCCACCCTCTCCCTCTCCCACAGAGTCCAAAAGACTGTTCTATACATCAGTGTCTCTTTTGCTGTCTCGTACACCGGGTTATTGTTACCATCTTTCTAAATTCCATATATATGTGTTAGTATACTGTATTGGTGTTTTTCTTTCTGGCTTACTTCACTCTGTATAATAGGCTCCAGTTTCATCCACCTCATTAGAACTGATTCAAATGTATTCTTTTTAATGGCTGAGTAATACTCCATTGTGTATATGTGCCATAGCTTTCTTATCCATTCATCTGCTGATGGGCACCTAGGTTTCTTCCATGTCCTGGCTATTATAAACAGTGCTGCGATGAACATTGGGGCACACGTGTCTCTTTCAATTCTGGTTTCCTCAGTGAGTATGCCCAGCAGTGGGATTGCTGGATCATAAGGCAGTTCTATTTCCAGTTTTTTAAGGAATCTCCACACTGTTCTCCATAGTGGCTGTACTAGTTTGCATTCCCCCCAACAGTGTAAGAGTGTTCCCTTTTCTCCACATCCTCTCCATCATTTATTACTTGTAGACTTTTGGATCGCAGCCATTCTGACTGGCATGAAATGGTACCTCATAGTGGTTTTGATTTGCATTTCACTGATAATGAGTGATGTTGAGCATCTTTTCATGCGTTTGTAAGCCATCTGTATGTCTTCTTTGGAGAAATGTCTATTTAGTTCTTTGCCCATTTTTTGATTGGGTCATTTATTTTTCTGAAATTGAGCTGTAGGAGTTGCTTGTATATTTTTGAGATTAGTTGTTTGTCAGTTGCTTCATTTGCTATTATTTTCTCCCATTCTGAAGGCTGTCTTTTCACCTTGCTTATAGTTTCTTTTGTTGTGCAGAAGCTTTTGAAACGAGTTTCAAGAAAAGATCTGAGAATAGTTCTTGCTTCTATTAAGCTTCATATCAGTGGTTTTCATATTAGCATCATCACCAGAAAAACCACCATCATGGCCACCACCATCACCATCACTTCCAGTAGGCTAACATGCCTCTCAAAATGACTGCTGCTATCCTGATGAAACTACTCTCTGTGTATAAGAGGACAGTATAAAAAAGAAAGACACCCCATTACAAAGATCTTGCCGTTAAGTGCCCAGTATTTCCCATTTCTCTGTCACGCACATAAATCAGGGGCAAGCATGAGCTTGATATAGATAATTTAGTTTGAAGACCTTGTAGTACATTACCATTGCCATCAGAGAGAAAACATTCATTGAATACGTACCTCAGGAGGATAAATGACAAGGCAGGCCTAGAGATCAACACCTGGAATAGCACAGAGGAGCCAGGTCACATCTGACCTACTGAGTAGTGTCCCCTTATCTCCCTCAAGAGTTCCAGCTCTTGAGACTGCTGCCAATTGGCAAAACACCCTTTTGGAATACTCTGCCTTGTGATTGCTTCCGAAAATGCCAATAATCAGCAGCAGGACCCATGAAACAATTCACTGAGGTCTTCCCCACAGCCCCCTCCAATGAAGGGACTCAGGATGACTGTGATGTGATGGACAGCCAGCACACACGTGTGTGGAAATGAGAGGAGGGGTCACCATTATTGTTAAGTTTCACAACTGTTCTGACTAGCAAATGAGCCAGGCTTGATCACCATCATGTCTCTTGGTCAAGGATCACAGGTTAGGAGAAAGCTTTCTCTCAATATTATAAGCTTCAGTTCATCACTGAATGAGGAATTCACAATGACACCCATCATCAAAGGATTTAAAGTAATTTAACCTATTACAGGTATAAACCAAAAGAGTATGAATGTCAGTGTGCTGGGAAAAGGCTACATACTTTAGTTTCCCATCAAAAAAGATATGTGCAATTTGAACTTGGGTGGGTGAAATTCAGGTTCTGTTATGCCAGCTTCTGACTGAAACTTGCACCGCTAACAAAGCAGAGGAACCAGAGTTATTTATTGAGACTAAAGGTTAGAAGTCTCTTTGAGAACATTTCAAACAGTGCATATTTCTATTGAACATTTTCTCCTCCCCTTTCAAATGAGCAAATGACTTCACCTGAATGTTGACAAATTAATCACCACACAGAGAAGAAGTAACTTTATATAGAAAGAGAAAGAGTAGAGACCTTTCTGGCACTGCCCAGGTAACAGTCACCTTCTGGCCTCCACAAAGTTCACACTCGGGAAAGTCCTCACAGGTGCAGATGAGAAGCTACGTCAGCCTCCACGTGAGGTGTCCTAGTTGAGCAGAGCAGAATATCACTCCCAGAAAGGAAAAACCTGGAGTCCTGGGCTGCCTCTTGCTTCACAGCAGGACTAAAGACATGTGGTTTCCAATGATGTGCTTGAGTAACTCCTGAGTTAACTTGCTGGCCCTGAGAAAGGAAAGTGAAGTGAAGTTGCTCAGCTCCTGTCCAACTCTTTGCGACCCCATGGACTGTAGCCTACCAGGCTCCTCCATTCATGGGATTCTCCAGGCAACAGTACTGGAGTGGGTTGCCATTTCCTTCCCCAAAGAAGGAAGGGAAAACAACCACATAAATGAAATGATCCCAAAGTCTAAAGAGCTGGGACAGGAAGAGGAAAAAGTGGTAAGAAAAGGAGTTGAACCAGATACCATAACTTTCTGGGGTACTACATTCCTTGAGCACCACCTGTGCCCTAAGTCCTTAACAAAGGTTATCATATCACACTTGATTCTCACAACATCCATGGCAGCATGCTAGAAATCCCATTGAGCAAAGGAGGAGAGTGAAGCTCAAAGATGGTAATAAGAGAGAGCTGAGAGACTTTCAGATACTGGAGGCTATTTTTGGGTGAAACACTAGATACGGTCTCAGCAATGTCTGCAAGCAAACACACGGCCACGTATTACTGGAAAGGTGAAAATTTGAAGGAGTATTGACTCTTGTCTTGACAATTACTTCCACCATATTCCTAGGATCCTTATCGCGTGTGGAAGTGGTCTGGCAAAACGCCATTCCCTACCACCCACTTGGTCCACAGGTCCCATTTTACCCTTTTCCATAGACAGAAATGTTTTCAATTACCTTCAGATCCATGCTGTCATACCAGGAAAAAAAGGCATCCAAGCAGTGCAAATTCCACATTCATGAGGTCTGTTTTCAACAGGCCAATCCAGTCCATCTCACTGCTGCCAGCTACTGCAAGAGTTTCCAATGAGAATAAAAAGACAGATTGGCCTTCTGATGCTAAACTGTCAAAATCAGGTTATTTTGAAAACTGACATTCTAAAAATCAATGTTTCTGCAGCAGAGGCACCCACAATGAACAGAGGAACATGATTAAGATCTGGCAAAAGATACCACAGTCTTGTTGTAGGAACTGATTCCATTAACAGTTTCTACCACAAAATTAGCAAGCAGTGTCCAGTGAGAGACCTTGACATTGTTCTCTTAGAGACCCAGGAAAGACATTTGGATACCATCTTCAATTATGCTACAGGTGACAGGGAAGGGGTCCAACCCTCTGCTCAGCACATGTGGTCACACATAACGTAAGTTTGCTCTTACTTGTCTAGTTGCTTTCAGATCCACTCTTCACTTGACAGTCCCCTAGGCTGACCAGTACTGGAATTTTCCATCACAGGTCCTGAAGCAGATCTGCAAGAAGATTGCCTGCACATAGACAGACTTGCACAACTGTAGGAAATTTAAGTAACTTGGAAACACATGTAAGTGGTGTCTGGGGCAAGCATCTGTTTCCCTTATGTAGAGAAGTTTCTGAAAACTTTGAGCCCAGATACTCAATCATGCTACCAGTAACATAAGACAGAGACTGATGTTCAGACATATGGTTGCCCCTTCAAAATGAACCAATAGATCACCCTGCATTAACCAAACATCACACAGAAATTTTGAAACATTACAGTGAAAGGCAATGACACTTATTTGGAGAAGGACAGTCTCAGAGAACACCTGTTTTTTTTGAGAGCTTGGGCTAGTGGACAGCTTGAAGCCAGTTGCTGGTGTTAAACAAGAGTGAAAAAAAAAAAAAAACAATCGGAACAATTTTTTCCTTATTCATGCAAAGAAGACAATGAAAAACTTTTACAGAAGTCTTATGAAAGAGGATGCACATTTAACTGAGTTAAATGATACCAAATGCATACGTTTTCTGCAAAATAAAACCCCAAACTCTTGTTAATGGTGGACATAGTCAGATGAAATGCATTCAGTGCCATAAACACATCAAAGACAAAGTCACATGATTAAGTTATGCATTTAAAAATCAAGACTATCCCCCAATGTTTACCCTTAATAAAGTTTGTCAAGAGGGAACAATACCAGAATATTAAGGAAATAACTCTTTCAAACAAGAAATTGTAATACAAAATAAAGCATAATCATAGGTGAACTTCACTTTTTGCAAATTGAAGTTTGTAGAAAACCATTTAAAGAAAATTCTGGGGAGTGCCAGGATCAAACTTAATTGAATACAGTGGGATGAACATGTAAACTTCAATGCTAACAGCATCCAGTCTTGGCTGACAAGAGCAGCTAATGCACATCCACAATGACTGTGCAAACTCAAGTACCCAGCCAGTCCATTCAATTCAGAATACGCCCACTGAAAATACTTTTATTGTAAGAGTAGTTATGAAACACGACCAAGATCACAAGCAAATTCAAACGATTGCAATGCCCTATAAAGGCCCACACCATTATACTGTAAACGAAACAAAAAGGAAAACACTTGGTGCTTGATTCTCTTCTGGGTTTTAAAGAAAGCAACAAGCCAAGTGACTTCTGTTTTCTTATTTGTAACCAGCAAACATCACCAAATATTTTAAGGACCATTTTTGCTTGAATACAATGATCTTAAACTCAGATAAAATGCAAAACAGCCTTCCAAGGTGACTGAATACCAGGTCTGGGGCCAGTGAACAAGCCCCAAACCAATCAAGCCATCTGTGTGCTCATTTTCATGTGAAAATTCTCGGGATTTGTGTTCTGTTTTAAGGCAACACATGAAGAAGACCATTCTGAAAGTTAACCAACAAATGATATTAAACTTAAACCCATGTTGTTAAATAAAACACAAAATACCAAGACAGCCAAGGGCCGTCAGCTGTCATAACACTGCACATGCTCCCTCAGAGCCTTACTTTCTCCTTTCGTGTGGAAAATAATACACTCAGTGGTTAAGAAACATCACAAAAATGTCCAAGATCAGCATTTGAACCAATCCCAGGCAATGCTATGTCTTTCAATGTGTATGTCTCTGTGTGTTGCTGTTTGTGTGTGTCTCTCAGTGTGTGGGTTTACAGTGTGTGTGTCTCTCTCGAGTGTTAGTATCTCTCAGCGTGTGTGTCTCTCTCAGTGTTTTTGTCTCTTTCTCAGTGTGTGTGACTCTGTGTGTCTGTCTGTGTGTATGTCTCTGTGTGTTTGTGTCTCTCAATGTGTGTGTCTCTCTGAGTGTTTGTGTGTCTGTCTCTCAGTGTGTGTATCTCTTTGTATAACTGTGTGTTTCCCTCAATGTGTGTCTCTCTCAGTGTGTGTGTGTCTCTCTGTGCATGTGTGTGTCTCTCAGTGTGTGTCCCTGGGTGTCTCTGTGTGTGTCTCTGTAACTCAGTCAGTGTGTCTCTCTCACCATGTGTGTGCTTTTGTCTCTCAGTGTGTGTACGTTTATCACTCTCAGGGTGTGTGTTTCTCTCTCTCTCTCAGTGTGTGTGTGTCTGTCTATCAGTATGTGGGTGTCTCTGTGTATGTGTGTGTGTCTGTGTGTGTGTATGTGTCACTCTCAGTATTTTTGTCTCTGTGTGTCTATGTGTGTGTCTCTCAGTATGTGTGTGTCTCTCAGTGTGTGTGTCTCTATGTGTCCCTGTGTGTGTTTCTCAATGTTTGTGTCTCTCTCTCAGTGTTTAAGTCTCTTTCAGTGTGTATGTGTCTCTGTCTCAGTGTGTGTGCCTCTCTCTCAGTGTGTGTGTCTCTCTAATGGTGAGTGTGTCTGGTTCTCAGTGTGTGTGTGTGTGTGTCAGTGTGCATGTGTGTCTCTCTCTGTATGTCTATGTCTCTCAGAGTGAGTGTCTCTCCGTTGTATGTCTCTATGTGTGTCTCTCAGAGTTTGTGACTCTCTCTCAGTGTTTAAGTCTCTCTATCTGTGTGTGTCTCTCAGAATGTGTTTCTCTCTCTCATTGTGGATGTTTACACACACACACACCCTGAGAGAGAGACACACACACTGAGAGACACACACACAGAGACACAGACTGAGAGAGAGAGACACTCACACTGAAAGACATGCAGAGAGACACACACACTGACTCAGTGACACCACAAATACTGAGAGACACACATACAAGGACACACACACACACTGCGAGCAAGACACACACACACTGAGAGAGGAAGAAACATCCACACTGAGAGAGATAAAAACATATTGAGAAACACACTCACACTGTGAGAGAGTGAATACAAAAAACACTGAGAGACACACACACACACACCACTGAGAGGAAGAGACACACACACTGAATGAAAGACACACACAGACACTAAAAAAGAGATACACAACACCGAGACAGACACACAATGAGACAGAAACACACACATTGAGAGAGACACACACTGAGAGACACATTCACACTGAGAGAGACACACACAGTGAGAGACATAAAGATACAGAGAGAGAGACACAAACACTGAGAGACACACACACACAGAGACACAGACTGTGAGAGTGAGACACTCACAAGGAGACATGCGCAGAGACACACACACTGAGACAGTGATACCCCACATACTGAGGTACATACACATACAGGGAAACACACATACTGAGAGAGAAAGAAACATCCACACTGAGAGAGAAAAAAACACACTGAGAAACACACACACACTGTGTGAGAGTAAACACACAAACACTGAGAGAGACACACACACACACCACTGAAAGGAAGATACACACACACTGAATGAAAGACACACAGACACAAAGAAAGAGACACACAACACTGAGACAGACACACACACTGAGAGACACATTCACACTGAGAGAGACACACACAGTGAGACATACACATACAGAGAAAGACACACACACACAGACACACAGAGACACACACGCTGAGAGACATACACATACACACTGACAGACACACACATACTGAGAGACACACACACACACTGAGAGAGAGACATATACAAACCCACTGACATACACAAACTGAAAGAGAAACACACATTGCCACCCACTGAGAGACATACATACACACAGACATAAAAACACACACAGAAACACACACAAAGAGACACTCACTAACTGAGTGAGAGACACACACACACAGAGACACTCACACACACTGAGAGAGACACACACATACTAACACACACACAGAGACCGAGAAACACAAAGAGAAAGAGAGAGACACACACACTATCAGACACAGACACACACTGAGAGAGGGACACACATCCTGAGAGAGACACACACCCAGAGAGACATGCACACTGAGACACACACACAGACACACTGATAAACATACACATACAGAGAGACACACACACACACACACATTGAGAGAGACACACACACACTAGGAGTGATACACACATAGAGACACACACAGTCACTGAAAGACAGACACATTCTGAGAGAGACACACAGAGACAGAGAGACATACACATATGGAGAGAGAGAGACACACACACTGAGAGAGAGACACACACACAAACACTGAGAGACATACACATGGAGACAGAGACAGCCACACACAATGACTGACACACACATACAGAGACACACACACACTGAGAGAGAAAGAAACATCTACACTGAGAAAAACACACTGAGATACATACTCACACTGAGAGAGACACACATACTGTGAAAGAGTGAACACAGAAACACTGAGAGAGACACACACACACCACTGAGAGGAAGAGACACACATGCACTGAATGAGAGACACACATAGACACTAAGAAAGAGACACACAACACTTAGACAGACACACAATGAGACAGACACACACATTGACAGAGAGACACACACACTGAGACTGACACACACACACTGATAGAGACAGAAACATCCACACTGAGATAGAGGAAGACACACTGATAGACACACTCACACTGACAGAGAAACACACAAGAGACACACAAACAGAGAAACACGGAGAGAAACATACTGAGAGTGACACATATACACACACTGAGTGCAAAACACACATACAGAGTAAGTCACACACAAAACCACACACATACACAAGACACACACACATACTGAGAGAGTCACACACACTGAGAGAGAGGCATATAGAAACCCACTGACACACACACACTGAGAGAGAAACACACATAGCCACACACACTGAGAGACACACATACACACAGACATAAAAACACACACAAAGAGACACTCACTAACTTAGTGAGACACACACACAGACACACACACTGAGAGAGAAACACACATACTAACACACATGCACTGAGAGACACACATACTCTGTGAAACACACAGAGAAAGAGAGACACACACAAACTAACAGACACAGACACACACTGAGAGAGGGACACACAGTGAGAGAGACACACCCACTGAGAGAGAGAGACACACACACTGAGAGACATGCACACTGAGAAACATACACAGACACACTGTAAACATACACATACAGAGAGAAACACACACACACATTGAGAGAGAGACACATACACTAGGAGTGATATACACATAGAGACACACACAGTCACTGAAAGAGAGACACAATCTGAGAGACACAGACACACAGAGACACCCACACTGAGATAGAGAGAGACACACACACTGAGAGAGACACTCACACAGTGAGAGACACATGCACTGAGAGATATACACACACAGATGCACACACTAAGGGAGAGACACAGACACAGAGACAGACACACACTGAGAGAGAGACAAAGCCAAAATTACAGATACACATAAACACACTGAGAGACACACACATACTGAGAGAGAGACGAACATACTGAGAGAGAGGCATATACAAACCTACTGACAGACACAAACAAACAGAGATACACACAATGAGAGAGAAACTTACGCAGCCACATACACTGAGAGACACACATATACACAGAGATAAATACACAGAGATCAACACAAAGAGACACCCACTCACTGAGCGAGTGACACACACCCACAGATATACACACACAGATACTCACACCCACTGAGTGAGACACACACAAACTGACACACACTCACTGAGAGAGACACACACAGAGACACTCACATACACTGAGAGAGACACACACACCAAGACACACACAGAGAATGAGAGACACACACACTAACACACACACACACACTGAGGGACACACATACTGGGAGAGGGACACACACACTGAGAGAGACACACATACTGAGATAGAGACACACACACTGAGAGGCACAGAGACACTGAGAGACATACAAATATGGAGAGAGAGACACACACACACAAACTGAGAGAGAAACACACACACACCCTGAGATATAGACACACACATACACTGAGAGACAAACACACAGAGAGAGAAACACTGACACACACTGAGAGACAAACACATATAGAGACACACAAACACTGTGTGAGAGTAGACACACACACCGTATAAGATTGAACACACTGCATCTGAGACACACACACACACTGATAAAGAGAGACATCCACAGAGAGAGAAACACACAGTGAGAGACACACACACACTGAGAGGGATACACACTGAGAGAGAGATAGAAACACTGAGAGACACACACAGAGACACACAAACTGAGAGACAAACACATACACACTGACAGACACACACACACACAGAGAAACCCACACTAAGTAAGAGGCATATACAACCCGACAGACAGACACATATAAACCCAGACACACACACACACACACAGAAACACACATAGCCACACACAGTGACAGACACACATATACACAAAAATAAACACACAGAGAAAAACACAAAGAGATACTCGCTGAATGAGAGACACACACCCACAGACACACACACACACACACACACCACACACACTGAGAGAGACACACAAACTTACACAAATGCAAGAGAGACACAAACACACTGAGACACACACAGAGAATGAGACACACACACACTAATAGACACACACACACTGAGAGAGGGACACACACACTGAAAGAGACACACATACTGAGAGATAGACACACACACTGAGAGACACACACAGAGACACTGACAGACATACACATATGGAGAGAGACACACATGCCTACTGAGAGAGAAACACAAAATTGCAGAGAGACACACACTAAGGGAAAGACACACACACATTGAGAGAGAGTCACACACAAACTGAGAGAGAGAGAAACATCCACACTGAGAAACACACACACTGAGAGACACACAAACAGAGACATACAGAGACATACACACTGAGAGAGAGACACACATGGATACTGAGAGAAACACACATACAGAGTGAGTCACACATACAGAGAGACACAGTCATACACACTGACAGACACACATATACTGAGAGAGATACACACACACTGAGAGAGAGGCATATACAAACCCACTGACAGACACACCCACACACACAGAGACACACACACTGAGAGAGAAACACACAGACAGACAGAGACACACACACTGAGAGAGAGACACACACACCCTGAGAGAAAGACACAAACACACTGAGACACACACACAGAGACATACACAGAGAGAGAGACAGACACAGAGAGAGACACAAACACAGAAACACAATCACACACACACTGAGAGAGAAACACACAGACAGACAGAGACACACACACTGAGAGAGAGACACACACACCCTGAGAGAAAGACACAAACACACTGAGACACACACACAGAGACATACACAGAGAGAGAGACAGACACAGAGAGAGACACAAACACAGAAACACAATCACACACACACACACTGACAGACACACACACACTGAGAGATACACATAAACTGAGAGAGACACACACACTGAGAGAGAACCACACACACATAGATACAAGCACACTGAGACACACACACACTAATAGACATACACATACAGAGAGAGGACACACACACTGAGACACACACACTACGAGTGACATACACATTGAGAGTCACATACAAACCCTGAAAGTGAGACACATACTGAGAGACCCAAACACACTCAGACACACAGAGACACACACACTACAAGAGAGACACAAACACTGAGACACACACACACGCACACACACTAAGCAAGAGAGAGAGAGAGACATCCACAATGAGAGAGAGAGTAACACAGAGTGAGAGACACACACGCTTAGAGAGACACAAACACTGAGAGCCACACACAGGGACACATAGACACATGCACACTGAGACACACACACAAACTGAGAGACATACATATACAGAGAGAAACACACACACACTGAGAGAGAGAGACATGCACAATGAGAGAAACACACAGTGAGAGACATACACACTGAAAGTTATACACAAACACTGACAGACATACACACAGACACATAGAGACACACACACTGAGAGACATACACATACAGAGACAGACACACACTGAGAGAGAGACACCCACACACTGAGAGACAGACTCACACACACTGAGAGACACACAAACACACACTGAGAGACATACACAAACAGAGACACACACACACACACTGAGAGAGCAACACACACACACTGAGAGCATAACACACACTGAGAAAGACACAGAGACTGAGATAAGACTCACACAGAATGTGAGAGACACATAGAGACATACACAAAATGAAAGAGACACACACACACACTGAGTGAAACAAACAAACACACAGAGAGACACACACATACAGAGAGACACACACACGAGAGAGAAACACTCTGAGAGAAATGCACACAATCACACACACACACACACACTGTGACAGACACACACACATACTGAGAGACAGACACTCACTGAGAGGCTCACACACAGAGAGTCACACACATACACAGTGAGAGAGACACACACATATTGACAGAGACAAACACACACTGAGAGAGACACAGGCACACTGAGACACACATACACACACATAGAAGAACAGACAGTGAAAGACACACACACACCATCTCTCTTATGTTTTGTTCTTTTTGTGTGTTTGTATTTGTCTTGTGTGTAAGTGTGCTGGCTATGGGAAACTCAAATTTGTTTCCTGAATGCAGCCCCTTAGGTGCATTCTCCAGAATGTGACCATTTTGTGTAATAATCCTTCTGAGTTAACTTGTAAATGAGCACCACTTATCTGACTCAAAACTAACAGCGCTTACAAATGAAATACTTCCTAATATTTAGAAAATTGACCAAAAAGAATGTTAAACCTCTTGAACTGGGAAATACTCAGTACTGAGTTGATATATCTGGTATTGAAGCTAGCTTGAGTTTGTTGGTTTTCTAAATGTAACACAACTGTTGTACCTAGATTTTTTAGAGATCAAATAAGACCTTATATCTGTTGCAAATGTGTCAGCAAGAAAATATCAATAACTTGATATGATGAAATATTAAGCCTACCTAAAATAGCTTTCTCCAGATTTTGATAACTTGAAAGTAATCCATGGTAAATGGCAAGAATTCATTGACAATCTGGGTCACACTTCAAAAAGGATAAAATATTGGAACATTGGTTCCTGGACAAATCTAAGTTTACCAACCTCTCCCTTCTTAGAAGAGGAAAACTAAAGCATAAGTTTCCAATCAGAAAATACTGGTATAACAAAAAGTTCACAATTATCTGCCTCTTCAGTTCAGTTCAGTTCAGTTCAGTCGCTCAGTTGTGTCTGACTCTTTGCAACCCCATGAATCGCAGCACACCAGGCCTCCCTGTCCATCATCAACTCCCAGAGTTCACTCAGACTCACGTCCATCGAGTCAGTGATGCCATCCAGCCATCTCATCCTCTGTTGTCCCCTTCTCTTCCTGCCCCCAATCCCTTTCAGCATCAGAGTCTTTTCCAATGAGTCAGCTCTTTGCATGAGGTGGCCAAAGTACTGGAGTTTCAGCTTTAGCATCATTCCTTCCAAAGAAATCCCAGGGCTGATCTCCTTCAGAATGGACTGGTTGGATCTCCTTGCAGTCCAAGGGACTCTCAAGAGTCTTCTCCAACACCACAGTTCAAAAGCAGCAATTCTTTGGCGCTCAGCCTTCTTCACAGTCCAACTCTCACATCCATACATGACCACTGGAAAAACCATAGCCTTGACTAGACGGACCTTTGTTGGCAAAGCAATATCTCTTCTTTTGAATATGCTATCTAGGTTGGTCATAACTTTCCTTCCAAGGAGTAAGTTTCTTTTAATTTCATGGCTGCAGTCACCATCTGTAGTGATTTTGGAGCCCAGAAAAATAAAGTCTGACACTGTTTCCACTGTTTCTCCATATATTTCCCATGAAGTGATGGAACCAGATGCCATGATCTTCATTTTCTGAATGCTGAGCTTTAAGCCAACTTTTTCAC
The DNA here is from genome assembly GCF_029378745.1 of Bos indicus. Classification (NCBI taxonomy): domain Eukaryota; kingdom Metazoa; phylum Chordata; class Mammalia; order Artiodactyla; family Bovidae; genus Bos; species Bos indicus. Next base: position 40,254,641 of record NC_091789.1, on the reverse strand, counting down.
TCTCCTCTTTCACTTTCATCAAGAGGCTTTTTAGTTCCTCTTCACTTTCTGCTATAAGGGTGGTGTTATCTGCATATCTGTTCTTGCCTGGAGTATCTCATGGACGGGGGAGCCTGGTGGGCTGCCATCTATGGGGTCACAGAGTGGGACACGACTGAAGTGACTTAGCAGTAGCATTAGCAGTATCTGCATATCTGAGGTTATTTATATTTCTCCCAGCAATCTTGACTCCAGCTTGTGCTTCTTCC